>NC_073692.1:416242174-416320120 GCF_029784155.1 Uranotaenia lowii
CCAACGGCGATGAGCTCTGCATCTACCCATGGCTTGAGCACTGGTGTGACTTGTTGTAGCCAGTCCGCTGTGGCCTGATCAAGACATGTCACTACCATGAACCCAGATTTATAACAACATTGCGCAAATTTCGGTTTTAGTTTCTCCAACCGTTGGCCGAGAACTGCCCGTTTTATCGCTTGTTGAATCAGTTTAAGTTGCTCTGTTGTCAGCTGTGTGCTTGGGTAGTTTTTGGCGAGTATGCCTACCCTAACAGAGCTGGCAACCTCTTTGTAAGAGGGCTTTTGGTTGCCATTTTTTCGGCCTTTTGTTTTCTCGAACGGTCTTCCTGGGCGATTGGCACCATTTGATCTCCCACTCGTTGTTTTTTGTTGTGGTCGAGACTTTGTTGGTTCTTTGGGATCCGGTTTTGTCGTAAGGGCTGAAGGTCCCTTTGCCTTCTTGGCATTTGACTTTTCCGCGCTGCTCGAACCACTGTTATCTCCACTGCGAGCCCGTTTTGCATTTTTAGCAGGTGGTGTACATTTTGCAGTGGAAATTAGGCGCATGGCCTCTTCGTACGGTACATTTTGAGCGAGATACTTCTTCAGTCGCTTCCGTCCCGCACCACTTAGTTGCCGAGTATCTAAGTTTTTCTCTTTGATTGGCGTGTCGATCTTTTTGATGGTGACATTAACCCCATCATCGATGCTCTCGTCTTCCGCGGGGGAGTCCAAGGCGGAAGAGGAAATGGATGGCACTCCCGTGAACGACTCGATAGAGAGCTGTCTCTCGAGCTCACCTTCTGTGGCTTCCATAGGTTCCGGCTGAGACAAGCAGTCGGCACTCGTTATATTTTTATTTTGATTTGGTGTGTTCATTATTTGAATCCCACGAGTAGCTAGGGAAGAAATGGTCCGCTGTGTCAGTGCCCTGCTTTAACACAGTAAGGGATATATACTGTGGGGTGCACCCTGGTTCCCCACAGGCTCCGTTAGAGGACAGGATTAAACCCCCCTGCCCATTCATCCTTCGGCACGGTTGCTCGCGTAACACCTTGGAATTAGGGGTTTGCCCCCGTCTCGGTTTGCATGCGACCATAGCATCCACCGGGGTTGGGTACCCGATCTCCGCTAAAGTCGCACCCCAGCTAGCACCACGGGGAGGTTGAGAATCGGAGTTGTAAGACAAGAGGTGATATGACCACTACCCGAAGGTTGGGTGTATGGGGTCTCGAGTTGCACATTGTCTACCATTAGCTAACCGATAACCTGATAGCGCTGTGTTCATCAAAAGCTGTTTGAATTTTATAACAAGTTATATCGATTTCCATTTTCATCCATCGACAATTTTTATGATTGCCAAACATATCGATGGGGCACTGTTCTCTGAATTACTGAGTCAAATGATTTTTACTGTTGTAGTCTTTAAAAATTATTTTTGGAAAGCTAGAAACAGCAACCTTTCTTTTGACCTCTGTACAAAATTGATGGTCAACGATCGTGGAGTTTGAAATGTCTTCCTTTGTTTTCATTACAAACTTATGAAAAATCAATAACTTATTTTTCGAAATTCGCCATTATGAACAGTTTTTAAGCAATTCGGGTTCAACGATGCGAGGTGGATGTGAGTAGTCAAATAAGCTATAAGCAAATAGTGAAATAGCGAAAACCTTGAGGTTGTGTCTTATATACAACATTTTCAACTTTTTTCTTGGTATTCTTTATAAGAGATTACAAAAATTAAGCAAATTTTTTATAAATACCTACCCAAAAGTCTATAGTAAAAAAAAATCATACTTGCCTTAACAAATTCTAAGTTTGTCAAAGGGCAAAAAACTTTTTAAAACACTTACAAATAAATAAGGCCTTACTGACACTTTTAGGGCTTGTGATATAGCTCAGTCGGCAAGTCTGTTGTCTCCTGAGCCCATGTCCGCAAGTTCGAGCCCACGAGTAAACATCGAACACAGTTGTACCGGATAAGTTTTTCAATAACGATCCGCCAACTGCAACGTTGATAAAGTCGCGAATGCCATAAAGATGGTAAAACGACTATAATCGAAACAAAAAAAAAATTACTGACACTTTTTAGCCAAAATCAAATAAAAATTAGCTGTCGGGATCAAAGCAATCGGTGCTTCGAACATGACGTAAAATTTTTGCGCTCCGCATTTTCCAAATTTTCCAAAATTTTCTCCAATCAAAGTGTTTTAAATAGGCGGAAATTTTGATTCGGACTCAAGTTTTTCAACAATAATAAGGCTCAAATTCATAAGCATAATAAGCTTTCGAACGGGGTTTGTGTCCGGGGAAGTGTTTTTTTTTTTGTCGCTCGTCTGGTTGTGTGATGACATGTACCTACAAGCTTTATGTTTCGGAATTCCAAACGCCAATCTAACAAAAAGTTGCAAATATCATCGCAGGATCTGAGAAACCATTGCAAGATAAGTAACACTTTCTTTACTATTTATTTAATTCGATATTTTATTTGTAGTAGGTGGAACTCAGCTCAGCTTGACGCATAGAAAAAGTTTAGGTTGTTTTCATTTTTCGGAAATCAGTGAAGCTTCAAACTGCACGGAAGCTCGTATCTAGTACGGGGCTACCAAAGTTGATATAATTATGTATTTTTTTTATTTTGAAATAGTTTTGAGTATAAAAAAATTAAACATTCTTTGCTGAGTTTGTCATGTTAAAATTTTTCTATCCATTGGAAATTGATAACGATGAAGAAGTCCGTTTCAAAAAATCGTCAAAATGTGTGTAGTTTAATGTTTCTCGGTAAGAGAATATGTGGATAAGAGTTTGAATTTAGGAATTAACAAAGAATTACCTGATTCGTTTTTATATTGAAAGATTGTTAAATCATTTTGCTTCACTTTCTTGGCTGTTGCTGAATTTCCAGACTTCTCTTTTTAAACGAAAATGTGCATCCCATTATATTGTGGCCTGATTCTTTCTATGGTGTTTTGTTATTGTCAGATAAATAAAAAAAAAGTAACAGGTTTCTGGAAGAAAGTTATCAAAAGATGTTGCTGCTATTGTTGGAAATATGAAAAACTAACAAATGCATTACTTGAGAACACGAAACTTATGAGTTGAAACGAAAAAAATAAAAATTATGTTCAAAACTCGTAACTTTTCATATCGTTTCAAATATAAGGCTAGAAACAAAATTCATATAAAAAAAAAAAAAACAAAAAAAAACAATTATTTTTTCTCCTAACGCGCTTCAAAAATTTCATATTCTTATTTAAAGTAAATATGTTTGAAAAAAATCAAAAGAAACATTCATATAACGTAATTTTACTAGGAAATAGTACATATATAGGAAAATGTATGTAAGATGCAGCAAAACACTAGTCAAAAGTGTCTCCCGAGTGAATCCTTCTACCCAATCTCCAACAAATATTTCTTTGCTAGGATGCAGAGGTATCCTCGGTCCTAAAGCACAACATTGTTCTTTCATCCTTTTCTCTATTTTCCCTCCTATCTATTGACTACTAGGACGTGGCCGGCGCCGTTATTGATGTACAAAAAGAGAGCATCAGTTTAGTTCATTGTGAATGTGCTGTCAATCCCAGATACCATTCTTTTGACCTCTGGACAAAATTGATGGCCTCGGTCAATCACGGAGTAGCAACCATTGGCAATGTGGAATTCGTTCTACTGAGCCACGCCTGCAACGATGAAGCTCTAGATGCAGCTAAAGTAATATAATTCCGATAATGCAATCATTTTATGACTAGAAAAAACTTGTAGTATTGTAAACATAGAAGTTCACGCATTTCGGGTTTCATAGTTCAGGTGGATGTGAGTAGTCAATCAAGCTAAGCTAAGCTAAGCTAAAATCAAATAAAAATTAGCTGTCGAAAAAACTTCAACATAGGCGTTTGGAGAAAGAAGATTTTCTAAGGCACTGATTAGCTTCATTGAAACACAAAATTGGCTAACACTGAAGCTTTCACGGCTCTTTTTAAGAAAAAATGGTTTTCAAACATAATCTAATTAGATTTACCAGAATTGACTGCAAAAAAAAAATATAAAAAAAACAGTAAATATAAACAAATTTTCAAAGTTCCAACAAAATAACAAATTGCTTGAACACTCAAGCAAAGGTGGCTATTTGCAGCAGAACTTTTCGACATGCACCACCAACTGAATTTCAATTATCGAACTTACAAAAGGGTGCAGTGAATACAAATTGGTTATCAAATTATGTATTTTGTGAAACTACACGGAAAACAATATAAGGTAAAATATACCTAGGTGTACGCTCGTTATAATCAATAAGATAACTTCTACCTCCTCGAGGTGAAACTCACCTCGTAGAGAGATAAAGTTTACCTGAATTGAGCTGAAAAAAAGGTACAATTCACCAAGAAAAACAGTAAATCCAAAAAGGTACCTTCAAGCTTTTCAAGGTAAAACTTACCTTGAAGCGAGGTAAAGTGTACCTTGGTTGAGCCAAATAAAACGGTACAATTCACCTAGCAAAAAGGCAGCTATTTGTCGGAGCTGTTTAGTGAGGTTAAGCAGTTGTTTTCATCAGAAAAAGCATCCTTGGACAATATTTGTAAATCGGAGCAGAAATGTAAATGCAGCCATAAATTTCATTCACTTATGGTAGTTTCTGATAATAAGACTTGGCTTGTATCACAGATTTCCCAGATAAACTTCGAACTGCTTCCGGAACTATTGCGTAACTGCCACAGCCAGTATTAACCACCAGCTGGCAGGGTGCGTCGAAGAGAATGAAAGTGAAAAAGATAAAATTAACCTTCTAATCAGTGAATGGGAAACCAGTAGGATGTACCTTTTCGGCCGGTGAATCCGTAAAAGGTAATATTTACCTTTTTCTAGGTAAAAGAAAAAAAAAGGTAAATTCACCTTTTTACTAGGAGAATGAAGAAAGGTGAAATTTAACTCGAAAGAGGCGTGGAAAAAAATTACCCCAGTTACTCGGTAAATTTAACCTTTTTTACTTCTCCGTGTAACTTTTTTTAGACATAAACAGTGACTGAATCGGGTAAAAAAATCTTCCATTTACAAGTTTCAATGATTTTTATATGAGCGAATTTTATAACGTTTTTTCGGACAAAATTGATTTTAAAATTTTAAGATTCGAAACAAGAAAAAACTGTGCTGGAAAAGATAGGCTTGATGGCTTAGATAGACTAAAGGGTGATACGGTCAAAATTCGGTCAATATCAACTTGACGTAAATCTTTCAAATTTGCATTTAAAAAACCTGAACATCCCTCATTTTGAAGGAGTGTGTGTGTAGAATGTTTTTCCTATTTTGATTTTGGAATTCACTCTTCAGTTGTCATAATGCCTTTCAAGGAAGAAGAGCAGCGTATCAAAATTTTGCTCGCGCATCGCGAAAATCCAAGCTACTTGCACGCAAAGCTGGCAAAATCGCTAAAAGTTGCCAAAATGCCAATTGCCGCAAATAAGCTGGGTATATCGTCTACAACCGTGCATCGAGCCAAAAAATGAGCCGAACTATCGACTTACAAGAAGGTAGTGACTCCAAATCGCGATGATAAACAAAATACGACGGCCAAAGCGCGATCCCGGAGGCTGTACACGACGATGCTGACGAAGTTTGACTGCGTGGTAATGGACGACGAAACCTACGTCAAAGCTGACTACAAGCAGCTTCCGGGACAGAAGTTTTATACGGCAAAAGGAAGGGAAAAGTTAGCAGATATTTTCAAGCACATGAAACTGTCAAAGTTCGCGAAGAAATATCTGGTTTTTCAAGCCATCTGTACCTGTGGCTTGAAAAGCAGCATTTTCATAGCTTCCGGGACTGTCAACCAAGAAATTTACGTGAAAGAGTGTTTGAATAAACGTCTGCTGCCTTTCCTGAAGAAACACGGTTGTTCCTTACTGTTTTGGCCGGATTTGGCATCTTGCCATTACGGTAAAAAGGCCATGGAGTGGTACGCCGCCATCAACGTGCAGGTCGTTTCCAAGAACAAGAACCCTCCCAACACGCCAGTGCTCCGCCCAATTGAGAAATACTGGGCTACTGTCAAGCGGAACCTAAAGAAGACCAAAAACACTGCTAAGGACGAGCAGCAGTTCAAGGCAAACTGGCTTTCTGCGGCGAAGAAGGTGGACAAGCTGGCTGTACAAAATCTGATGGCAGGGGTTAAGTGTAAGGCTCGGCAATTCGGATTTGGAAAAGCGGAAGCCTAACTGAATATTCTTCCTAAATTTTATACTAATTGAACTTGAAAAAGAAATTTAATTTGATTTTTTAAATAAACGATTTCACCGATTTACACGCGTTTTCCCTTGACCAAATTGTGACCGTATCACCCTTTACATGAGTTCATCAGATCAGCTATAACCAACATTTTCCACATCCTAATGAAACAATTCATAAACGTGAAGAAACATGCGGAAATCAAAACACGCTATTGCTTGATATAATCCATAATATTTTTGTATTTCGAAGGAATTGTGTGCTGAAACAATATTTTAATCTAAATTTCCTTTAAGCTTTTTTTCTTATAAATTTATAGATAACAGCTCAATGTTTTCGTATATCGAATTTCCACATCGATAACAATTCATTTTATCTTGCTGGTTCCCGTGTGATTTTGAGGAAACAGACTAAGTCAGGCTCTACAAAAGCCAACTTTCTGCAAAACAAGCTGGTTTGGTGATTGAATCCGGATTCTGGAACTCAGGTTTATCTACTAGATGTTCCGCAGAAGCAGCATTAATGTTTTGACCCCAAATAGATGGAAAACATATTTCGCTGTCTGGACCTCCCCACCCACGAAACATCATCGAAACCTTACTATTCACCAAAACAAAACCTTGGGTGTCGAAAAACAGATTAATAGGTTAATTTTCAACGCTTGTTTTCGAAAGCTTAAAAATCAGTTGAAATTTCATAAAATCTTAACCAAACTATGAATTTAATAACTGAAACCACTTAATTCAAAACCTTATTCATCCATTGATTACTTTTATGTAACTTTTATTCCAATAAAAGGTTTTTTTTTCATGATTCAATATGGTCGATGGGATTGAATTTAACAGGTGATTAAGAATGCTTCTTTCAAATTAATGATCTCGACTGTTGAACAAGTTATTTTGAATCATTTTTATACTCAGCATATGCTAAACTGTGTAACCGGTTGGTTACAAATCGTTTGATTTTTGTTTAATTCTGTAGTTTTGTATATTTAGCTCTAGAAAATTCATGTTCTTTGTCCAGTCTGTCTCACAAAAAGATAGCACCACAGTAGGCTACATTTTACTGCTAGCTGCTGTCATTTCACAGAGGAGGAAAAGGAGGAAAGAAAAAGAGATAATGGAAGGCGAAAAGGAAGCTTGCTTCCTTGAAAATCGCTCTATTCTGTACTAGGCGTTCGTGTTTGAAGTCAAGTTCCTGTTAAGTGTTTGTGAACGTCTACGGAATTCACCCAAACACCGGATTGTCTTCATCCCGGCTCGGCCCGCAGACTCCTTGTGGTCTCGCGCCTAACACGTAAAGGACCAGCATCTTCGTCCTCGGGTTCTGCGGATCCCTAACTCTAAATAAAGGAGGACTTCCCTTCTCGGCCTGTCCGGAAACGGGACACTCTCGTGGGCAGGCCGATTAAAAGCCAAAGAAGGAAGACGCCTGCAACGACCGAGTCCAGCAAGGCCCGCTGGCGCCGACGGTTTCGGCACCCCGTCAATACGCCAATACATCGACGGCCCTCCAGCTTCCGGAACTGGGTTTCCTGAACAACGACGTCGCGACAGAACAGCAACAGTAGCAGCACATCACGGTTAGTGAAACAATTACACGCCACACAAGACACAGAACATTGTTTTATACACACAGACAACACGCCACAAGAAAACTATAATAAAAAAAAACATAGAAACATGAAATTTCCAGATTTGTGTATTATATCCATAAAGTCCTTGGTTACCAGTAGCCAGCCGGCCCTGAGGTTCCGTACTTTTGGAGTACCTGCGGTGAATCCGTGAACCCATGGTGAATTATCTACATACATACAAACATACAACAATGAGATCAACTCTAGCAATAAACTTTATAAATTCAATCAAGACTCTAGAAAATCCTGTTTTATTCTATAAGGAATGTTGAAAGATGTTTTAACAAACACTTAGTAGGTTATAAACACTCTGGTTCCTTAAATCAGTTACCTACTAATGTATCTTGTTTAAAACCACGTCATTTGAAAAAAAGTTGGATTTGATATTGTTGTTGGAATATTCCTCAGCGGATAATGCAACCTGTTATTTCAAAAACAAATGTTCCATCCTACATATCGAATGACGTTCGAAAGTATAGACACAAGTTTACCATTTGCCGCCGACTTACACGGGAACAAATAACTGTCAATCTCTCGAGGAAACTTTCCCATTATGTTGCTCCGGAAAGCTGTCAACCACATTGCCCTGGAGCATCTGGTGGCGAGTCGAATGCAAATACCCACCTGATCTGATCACGACGGTCGCCATACAGTTGCTAAAACAGACGGAAAAGAAAAAACATTTCACCACCCTCGGGGAGCGAAGCAAATCAAAGCTAAGCCAGTGTTGTTGTTTTTGAATACATATGGTATACAACCAAAATGAAATTAAAATTGATGGCCCAAGCTTGGAATCGGTCTGGTCTGTCTGTTGTGGACCACACTTTTCCGAAGCTTTTACCCTATGGTGCGTGATTTGGCAGTTGATATGTATGGTAGCAACACCCCCATGTTCTTCTACAAACAACGAAGAGAGCTTGTGTCGTGTATGTTGTGGCGTGCAAGTGATAGGCGAAAAATTCAATTCCCAGACTAGCAGCAGCAGCAGCAGCAGCGAAAGCGACCGGAGGCCAGCCACAAGGCTCGAGATAATTCTATTCAGTGAGAGCTTGCCTTTTTAGGTTTTGGGTTTTTTCTGTGTTTTGGCATTTAGTCCTTTCTCCCTGAAACGTCACATTCGAAGATAGAATTTAAACCACGGCTTTGCGACGATTTGCCCAAGGATGGTTGCCGGAATTCCACGGATTGCCATCACTTGCAAAATAACATCACAGATGGTGCTGGGCTGGATTGCAGTTGTCATTCGATTGGCAGTGTCTCCATACATGGGAAAATCGTTTTCATGGGTGGTCAGATTCGAACGGATTGACGATTTAAGGCAAATTGTATTGAGTTGTACTATTCGTCTCTTACAGGTCCATATTATGGTGCGTTTTTTCCTCACTGGACAGTTTGTAATGCGAAAAAGGCTTTAGGGAATTAATACTGCAGAATTCGATTTTTATTTCAAGAGTAAATAAAAAGTCATAAGTTGATGAGGATTCTTTCAAATAAGGTGCATGTTCCAAAATCTTCTTATGAACAAATTCTTTAAAATTGAAATGTCATAAAACATCAGAAAAAATGTGACCAAAATCACAAAAAACCTTTACAAGATGAATATTAGGTGAGTCAATTTTGTCATTTTGGTCATTTTTATCATTTTTGTCATTTGTGTCATTTTTGTCATTTTTGTCATTTTTGTCATTTTTGTCATTTTTGTCATTTTTGTCATTTTTGTCATTTTTGTCATTTTTGTCATTTTTGTCATTTTTGTCATTTTTGTCATTTTTGTCATTTTTGTCATTTTTGTCATTTTTGTCATTTTTGTCATTTTTGTCATTTTTGTCATTTTTGTCATTTTTGTCATTTTTGTCATTTTTGTCATTTTTGTCATTTTTGTCATTTTTGTCATTTTTGTCATTTTTGTCATTTTTGTCATTTTTGTCATTTTTGTCATTTTTGTCATTTATGTCATTTTTGTCATTTTTGTCATTTTTGTCATTTATGTCATTTATGTCATTTTTGTCATTTTTGTCATTTTTGTCATTTTTGTCATTTTTGTCATTTTTGTCATTTTTGTCATTTTTGTCATTTTTGTCATTTTTGTCATTTTTGTCATTTTTGTCATTTTTGTCATTTTTGTCATTTTTGTCATTTTTGTCATTTTTGTCATTTTTGTCATTTTTGTCATTTTTGTCATTTTTGTCATTTTTGTCATTTTTGTCATTTTTGTCATTTTTGTCATTTTTGTCATTTTTGTCATTTTTGTCATTTTTGTCATTTTTGTCATTTTTGTCATTTTTGTCATTTTTGTCATTTTTGTCATTTTTGTCATTTTTGTCATTTTTGTCATTTTTGTCATTTTTGTCATTTTTGTCATTTTTGTCATTTTTGTCATTTTTGTCATTTTTGTCATTTTTGTCATTTTTGTCATTTTTGTCATTTTTGTCATTTTTGTCATTTTTGTCATTTTTGTCATTTTTGTCATTTTTGTCATTTTTGTCATTTTTGTCATTTTTGTCATTTTTGTCATTTTTGTCATTTTTGTCATTTTTGTCATTTTTGTCATTTTTGTCATTTTTGTCATTTTTGTCATTTTTGTCATTTTTGTCATTTTTGTCATTTTTGTCATTTTTGTCATTTTTGTCATTTTTGTCATTTTTGTCATTTTTGTCATTTTTGTCATTTTTGTCATTTTTGTCATTTTTGTCATTTTTGTCATTTTTGTCATTTTTGTCATTTTTGTCATTTTTGTCATTTTTGTCATTTTTGTCATTTTTGTCATTTTTGTCATTTTTGTCATTTTTGTCATTTTTGTCATTTTTGTCATTTTTGTCATTTTTGTCATTTTTGTCATTTTTGTCATTTTTGTCATTTTTGTCATTTTTGTCATTTTTGTCATTTTTGTCATTTTTGTCATTTTTGTCATTTTTGTCATTTTTGTCATTTTTGTCATTTTTGTCATTTTTGTCATTTTTGTCATTTTTGTCATTTTTGTCATTTTTGTCATTTTTGTCATTTTTGTCATTTTTGTCATTTTTGTCATTTTTGTCATTTTTGTCATTTTTGTCATTTTTGTCATTTTTGTCATTTTTGTCATTTTTGTCATTTTTGTCATTTTTGTCATTTTTGTCATTTTTGTCATTTTTGTCATTTTTGTCATTTTTGTCATTTTTGTCATTTTTGTCATTTTTGTCATTTTTGTCATTTTTGTCATTTTTGTCATTTTTGTCATTTTTGTCATTTTTGTCATTTTTGTCATTTTTGTCATTTTTGTCATTTTTGTCATTTTTGTCATTTTTGTCATTTTTGTCATTTTTGTCATTTTTGTCATTTTTGTCATTTTTGTCATTTTTGTCATTTTTGTCATTTTTGTCATTTTTGTCATTTTTGTCATTTTTGTCATTTTTGTCATTTTTGTCATTTTTGTCATTTTTGTCATTTTTGTCATTTTGTCATTTTTGTCATTTTTGTCATTTTTGTCATTTTTGTCATTTTTGTCATTTTTGTCATTTTTGTCATTTTTGTCATTTTTGTCATTTTTGTCATTTTTGTCATTTTTGTCATTTTTGTCATTTTTGTCATTTTTGTCATTTTTGTCATTTTTGTCATTTTTGTCATTTTTGTCATTTTTGTCATTTTTGTCATTTTTGTCATTTTTGTCATTTTTGTCATTTTTGTCATTTTTGTCATTTTTGTCATTTTTGTCATTTTTGTCATTTTTGTCATTTTTGTCATTTTTGTCATTTTTGTCATTTTTGTCATTTTTGTCATTTTTGTCATTTTTGTCATTTTTGTCATTTTTGTCATTTTTGTCATTTTTGTCATTTTTGTCATTTTTGTCATTTTTGTCATTTTTGTCATTTTTCGTCATTTTTGTCATTTTTGTCATTTTTGTCATTTTTGTCATTTTTGTCATTTTTGTCATTTTTGTCATTTTTGTCATTTTTGTCATTTTTGTCATTTTTGTCATTTTTGTCATTTTTGTCATTTTTGTCATTTTTGTCATTTTTGTCATTTTTGTCATTTTTGTCATTTTTGTCATTTTTGTCATTTTTGTCATTTTTGTCATTTTTGTCATTTTTGTCATTTTTGTCATTTTTGTCATTTTTGTCATTTTTGTCATTTTTGTCATTTTTGTCATTTTTGTCATTTTTGTCATTTTTGTCATTTTTGTCATTTTTGTCATTTTTGTCATTTTTGTCATTTTTGTCATTTTTGTCATTTTTGTCATTTTTGTCATTTTTGTCATTTTTGTCATTTTTGTCATTTTTGTCATTTTTGTCATTTTTGTCATTTTTGTCATTTTTGTCATTTTTGTCATTTTTGTCATTTTTGTCATTTTTGTCATTTTTGTCATTTTTGTCATTTTTGTCATTTTTGTCATTTTTGTCATTTTTGTCATTTTTGTCATTTTTGTCATTTTTGTCATTTTTGTCATTTTTGTCATTTTTGTCATTTTTGTCATTTTTGTCATTTTTGTCATTTTGTCATTTTTGTCATTTTTGTCATTTTTGTCATTTTTGTCATTTTTGTCATTTTTGTCATTTTGTCATTTTTGTCATTTTTGTCATTTTTGTCATTTTTGTCATTTTTGTCATTTTTGTCATTTTCGTCATTTTTGTCATTTTTGTCATTTTTGTCATTTTTGTCATTTTTGTCATTTTTGTCATTTTTGTCATTTTTGTCATATTTGTCATTTTTGTCATTTTTGTCATTTTTGTCATTTTTGTCATTTTTGTCATTTTTGACATTTTTGACATTTTCGACATTTTTGTCATTTTTGTCATTTTTGTCATTTTTGTCATTTTTGTCATTTTTATCATTTTTGTCATTTTTGTCATTTTTGTCATTTTTGTCATGCTTGTCATTTTTGTCATTTTTGTCATTTTTTTCATTTTTGTCATTTTTGTCATTTTTGTCATTTTTGTCATTTTTGTCATTTTTGTCATTTTTATCATGTTTGTCATTTTTGTCATTTTTGTCATTTTTGACATTTTTGAGTTTGTTGACATACTTGTCTTTTTTGACATATTTGACATTTTTGACACTTTTGTCATTTTTGTTTTATTTTTTCATTTTTGACATTTTTATATTTTTGTCATTTTTGCATATTTGTCATTTTTGACATTTTTGACATTTTTGACAATTTTGACATTTTTGATATTTTTGATATTTTTGACATTTTTGACATTCATGACATAAAATTAAGATTTATCATTGTGTCTTATTAAAAAAGATAATAGCGCTGAAAATTTAATAGATATTTTTCATAAGTTTCCAATGCGTTGTCACACACATAATTTTTACGCCTTATTACCCTCCTCGTAGTCTATTTTGATATCAGTCGGTCTTTCTGTAGATACATCGATAAGTCATATGAATTAAGGAATTAAATCGATTAGCCGAAAAGTAACAGTTTCAGGAAATACACCGTTCCAGCTGATTGTTATCAATGTTTTAATGTTTCGCTAATGCACTTCCATCCACGTGCTGATATGACGTTAAATTGTTTTGAAAAATCACGAGTTTCTTGCGTTATCTCTAGCGATGTTTGACGGTGAGCCATCAATTTGAGTTGAAATATGCTTTCAAATCAATCTGACACAGCCTATAAGAAAAATTGTAGAGTTCTGAGGCTTTCCAGGAATTGTGCAAAATCATGTGAAAAACACGGATTATGCATTCAATTGAGGATTGGCGCCATCAATTTATTTATTAACCACCATAAGCTATTGATTGTATTCCGGAGAAGATTACATGATTGTTTCGAACTTTTCGGATCATTTCACGCAGTACAGCTTAACGGCCGATCGTTTGGGGGAAACAAAACTCGAAATCCCTTGCTTATCACGTCATATGCATCATTAAAAGCAGCAGCAGCAGTAAAAGACAAATCAAAGTGAAATAATAAAATCCGCACGGGCCTGATTTGAAGAAGGAAAAAAATCCCACGTTTACGGTAGCAGAAATTCGCTCAACTTCGAATCCCGTGCAATATTGCTCACGCAAGCCTAATTTGATTTGAAATTTATTTATCGTTCGGAGCTGTGATTGGAAACGAATTATGTGTTGACATTGTTTTATTGTTTTTGAGCTACATTTTTTATTCTAGGACGAATGAATGTACAAATATTTATTTATTTCCTTGAATCCAACACAAAATCTTTTGAGGCATTGATAATTCTTTGTGGCTTTTCTGGATTTCCTTTAATAATCTTAAAAATACCTTTTTAGTATCTTTGGTAATATGTCCATGTTTACCTAGAATTGTATCAATTACAAGTTGTATGGTTTAAATTAATGATGAAAAAATCAATTATCAATCCTTGACTTCCGCTATGCTGCTTTATTATTGCGGTACCGATTGCTATATGCTAATGCACAATCCCCGGAACAATAACAAACTCGTGTAGATCGCTCGCATTGCAAAACCAGAGGCATAAAGTCACTTTACTTTCAAAATTCAATTACTCTTAATTAACATCCGAGTCGAGCTCTCCGGTTTTAATGGTGACTCTCTTTCCGTTGACACGGTTTTTAAGCGAAATAAACGTAGGCAATCATCACCGAGAGTTCATACACACATTGTCGGGCGTCGTCTCATCATCATAACCCACTCCCTCAATCAAACCATCTAACGAAACTATCCTCCATAACCTATCTATCTATCCTCATGAACCAAATGATTCAGAAGGCAGTTTCTCAAACTTGATTTGCAAGACCAAACCAGACTAGACTGCGCAGAAATCTAAGCCAAGAAATACCAAAATTCTGTATGCTTTATCTCAAAACAAGCTGGACAAAATTTTACAAATTTGATATCTTTGAAATAGAAAAAGAATTGCTATTTCAAACATACAAAATTGTCAACTTGTGCTAAACAAACGTGCTAAGGTACGCCTACAGTTGGAAGGAATATCCAATCTTGTATTTAAATCTAACTTAAAATTACTTAAATCTAGGCATATGCAACTCATTCATGGCACGGAAGGTGCAAATTGAGAATCTGCTCAGGAAATCTAGCACAGGTATGCTTTACGCTTAGTATGTGAAGTGATATTCTAACGTTCAACTATTTAAAGGCTACAATACCACACAAGAGCGCATTTGTGCGATAGTATCAAACTGGAAAAGAGGTGTGAAAATTTTAGAGAAACGTTTAAGTCAATTTCTAACCTAAGATAAGGGCGTAACTAGGTGAATAGCGGAGGCGTTTTACTGAAAATCGAGGTAGAAGGAAACGTCTCTAAACGTTCACTAAACGTCAGATTGAGAATTGTACTAAAGATTATTCCTAGATTTATTCAATGTTGAAATCGTGGGAATTTAAAAGCTGTCCCAGTAGAGCTTCGTACGAATAAAAGGAAACGTTACGAATTTGGAAATTGAGCTTTAGGTATTGTTACCACGATCCGGAAGTAACAATTTACAAGAATATTTTTTGTGCATTTTTATGATTTTGAATAGTGTTGTTTTGAAACAACACAATTAATTGCTGGGTTAATATTCAAAACAGTGATTTTGAATTGATAGTATGTAGTCCGAGATATTTGGATCTGAGTACAAAACCATTTTCATATTTGTCATACTAAATTTTATATTTTACGCATAATTGAAAAACGGTTCATCTAATTTTTTTATTCGAATTTCATTTTCAAATTCAGCGACCGATTTTACATTGAAAATGATATCCAGTTGGCTTAGTTAAAAAAATGCTGTAAACTAGTGTAGGTACCTATCTCTTTCAAAGGGTGTTAATATTTTATATGCATTTTTATCTGTAGGGAAGAGTGAGGTAACGTGGGCCATGGGCAGGGCCGGATTAAGCCATCGGGGGGCTCAGGGCAATTTTTTTCGGGGGGTCCCCTATTTTTTTTCAAATGCTTTCCCAGAAAATATAAAACCTTTAAAACGTGTAAACAAACTGGAGATGCGTTCAGTATACTATCTTCAAATAGCCATGTCGTCTGCGTAGAAAATAGTTTCTGGTATCTTCAAATAAAAGTTGTTAATTAATCACGTGCAAACATTGCGGAAGAGTTGAGAAGTTTCTTAAAAATGAAAACTCTGATTTAAGCTGCAAAATGCAAAATTTAATTCTCATTTTTTTAAAACCTTTACCACCAACTAAAATGCTCTAATTTAAAAAAAAATGAACCGATAGATATTTTAAATGATTTTCATACCATCATTGATCGTTTGGTTTGTGCTTATTAGAGAAAAATTTACCTAGTGACAGTTAGGAAGTATCATGAAGATTTGAAACATAGAGAACAAAATTTTAAAAAAATAAGCTATATAATTAAATCCTCGTTCCATAGAGATACAGGTATAAGAGTTTAAGAATTCAAAACTTTAAATCAGAACCAGAACCAAAATTCAGTGCCTCAAATCTAAATCAAAATTTCAAATCAAGTTTTGAGAAACAAAATATGAACTTATTTTCGTCTTACTATGGTAGAGCATTCTTTGTCAGAGGCACTGTCTATTGGAATAATCTTCCCATCGATTTAAAAATCATAAATAATAAATCGGAGTTTAAGAAGAGGTTGCTTGAAGTATTCATGGAGGTAAAGATTGTCATCTTACGTTGCAAGAATAAACATTATAAATAATAATAATATATTATGGTGTTTTTATACACAGTATGAACGTAAAACGTATTTTAAGTTTTTCCTATCTGCAAAGCTTTCTTTTGCCAAATAGAGAGTTGTGAAAAATATTTTGTCCATCTTATCTAATCACGGAGAAAAAATACGACAGTTGTTCCAATCATTTCAGCTTGTTATACCAATAATCGAAACGCAGTTGATTTTTTCGCATTAAAACTACTTATATAATGGATTCAACTACAAACTTATAATTGTCCTTACGCAATCAACTGTATGATTTATTTTATGCATTCAACTATAAATACAAAAGATTCAACTACAAACTGCTGATTGACCTTATGCAATCAACTAAATATAACAGATTCAATTGTAATGGTATAATTGATTCAATTGTAGTGGTATAATTGATTCAACTGTAAATACGATAGATTCAACTGTAGTGATATAATTGATTCAATTGTAAATATGATTGATTCAACTACAAATGTATGATTGATTCTAGCCATTGAACTATTAACATAGTAAATATAATTATATATCTATCAGTGATTGTGAAAGATTTGATTGATTTTCTCCAACGAATTATATTTTAACAAAACATTGAGTATTTCCAGGTATGCGTGTAGAGAGCTTTCACGGCGGGTAAAAAGAAAAAAAACGACGACATGAATCAGCAAGGTAACATTGTAGAACTTTACAAAAAATAAATCTATCATCAAATCAACTTTCTTTCTTTTCTAGGTCAACCCCCGGTAGCAGAGTCCCGAAAACCTCCCTACCTCCCTTCCGAGAGCACATGTTGCTGGACATGGCCCGTAAACAAATATCAAGGTGTTCGTTATCCGGGCGGAACTGGTGGTGCTGCCGAATTCAAGCTGAGCTACATGGACAATCTAGGCGGGAGTTCCTTTGCCGTGAGACCCCGATCAATCAAAAGGAACCGGGGATCGGCTGGTGACGACATGAATCGGCAGGTAAAATTGTAGAACTTATAAAAATAAATCTATCAGTAACTCAACTTTTTTTTCTTTTCTAGGCCAACCCTCGGTAGCAGAGTCTCGGAGACCTCCCTTCCTCCTTCTTCCGAGAGCACATGTTGCTGGACATGGCCCATAAACATATATCAAGGTGTTCGTTATCGGGGCGGAACTGGTGGTGCTGCCGATGCCAAACTGGATCACCTGGACAATCTAGGCGAGAGTTCCTTAGCCGTGAGAATCAAACGGAACCGGGGATAGGAAAAGAAAATTGCAACCGAGTGCCCAGCAAAAACAGAACGATTGTTTATTGTAGAGTTAAAAAAAATAATCAAAATGAAATACAAAATTTCAAAATTAATGATTAATTTCTTCCTACAAGAAAGAAGGTAATTAACAATAAATAGGATGACTTCTTTAATAAGTATATGTTGAATCTACAATATCTATAGTTGATTTTGAAAAAATCAATCATAGAAATATAATTGAATCTATTATATTTAAAGTTAAATCAATCATACCAGTATAATTAAATTTACTATAATTATTGTAACATGCACCGCATCAATCATACGATTATAGTTGAATCTATTATATTTATAGTTGAATGCATAAAATCAATCATAGAAGTATAATTGAGTCTATTATAGGTTTTGTTAAATGCACAAATTCACTCAAATTATCTATTATATATATAGTAGAAAGTTTAATATTTATAGTTAGCCTAGAATTAATCAGAAATATGATTGAATATAAGTGGATTATTGTTGGAAATACTATACTTTTTTCTCCGTGATGCGATAGAGACGAACAAAAATCCTATAGGTACAAGAAATTTTGCCAAACGTTATTAAATTTCAGCTTTGGGTCAACTCATAAACTTTGCACATTATCTTGTCAATTTGGATTTTTTTGGCTAACGTTTCCCCACAGTTTTTCAAAATCCAAAAAAAAAACTTTTTTATAACAGTCGGATCTCGGGAAATTCATGTATTTAAGAAATAAACAAAAATGCCTTATGATGATACATTAAAAATGTAGAGAACCTTCCCATTTATTTTTATTCTTATAAGAAGTTATGAAGCATGGAAAAAAAGTTGCCCATGACACCCCACTATCCCCTTCTAACTACATAAAATTTAAAATTTGAGATTTCAAAACCTAGAATCAATTTTCTCCAACATGGCAGTTTGTTAGGAGTAATTTATTTCGTATGACTTCATGTCACATGGACTGAACACTTTATGTCACATGGATAAGGTTTCCAGATTTCCAGGTTTTTCTCCGGGTTTGCCCGGATATTTGAAACGAAATTTGGGAACAGTCCGGCCCGGCCCGGTTGCCCGGATTTCATTGCAAAATGCTCGGATTTTGCCCGAATTTTTTCACTATATATTTCAAATCAAACAAAAAAAAACAACATTCGCCTCCAAACCGAAAGTTTTTGAGCAAAATTTATAAAAAAAAAATCATGGAAGGTTTTTTGGAAGTCTAAAATACGATTCAAAATCTGTCGCTGAGTTTTGATGGAATGGAATTTTTTTTCAATTTTGCTTTCTTGATTTTTGTTTAGTGATTTTTGGGTTTTGAGAAAATTTAGCGGGAAATTGCCCGGATTTATATTCGTCACTTTTGAAACTAAATGACGGATTTTACCAGGTTTTTATATCGAATTACCCGGTTGTCCAAACCTGGATACGCGCTGAAAAAAAATCTGACAAACTTACACATGGACACTTCATGTAAAGATCGTTAAGTTCGAAATGTCTGAACCGATGCTCACGAAATCATTTTTATAATATTCTGTAGGAATGAAAATAGCTTTGTATCAAATTTGAATAGCAATCAGTAAAATCATTTGCCTGCAGTAAATATGTTTGTAACTATTTGAATCAAACAAAAGTCATGACATCAAATTTCCCATGCATATTTTTCACCCAGCCACCCCGAGAAAGAAGGTGCCAGGGCTTGCAATCAAGGCTTGCTTTTGTACGTCTTGACGTTGGCTAAAATTTCTAACAGATCTCGCGTGAGCTTTCATAACGTTATATGAATAAAATGTAAACAAACAGTTTTATTACGAAAAAATACAAAAACTGATGAAACTAATCGCAACTTCATTCCATTTATAATATTTGTAACCTAGACAACATATTTCATAGGTAAAATAAAAATTTTAAAGATGTTTTGAACTTTTGCAATGTAGATATGTTGTTTGGTTTTGATCACCGCACTTTTCTATGGTTTTCTTTGATTGATAACACTAGTTTACAAAATTTTAAAAAAATCGTGAACTTGATTAACTGACCAACATTTTTAATGTAAAATCGGGCGCTGAATCCGAAAATGAAATTCAAAAAAATCTCAGTAGAACCGTTTTTGAGTTATGCTCCAAATATAAAAATTTCGGAAAAATTAAAAAAGTACTTGTACTTAGATTAAAATATCTCGGACGGCATAACAGTAATTTGAAATCTCTCTTTTGCATATTGAAGGTGAATAAATTTTCTATCGATCATCTGAACACTGTTTTTGCGTTTGACCAACAGTATTGTTGATATTAGTGACTTTATTAGGAAAAAAAATTATAATAAACGCATTTTTTTAGACAAAATTTTGTTTCTACGAAAGTTTTAAACTCGATGATAGCATTTAAAAAATCTGATTTTCTTTTGCGCTTAAATGTCAATTTGAAACGAAGATTTCAAGTGGTTATTTATTAAAATAGGTTGAAATTTGAAGAAGTTATGGCTACTTTAACATAACTGTAATTTTTGCAGTTTTTAATAATTTAACGAACCGCAGTACACTTATCATAGTATAGGAAGAATGAAACATGATAAATCTCACTCGCACCAAGTCAAAATTATTTATTAGCTTACCAGAAGGTCTCATGCCAAATTTCAGGAAGATCTGACTATAGGAAGGAGTTTCTTGAGTCTCAAACGTGAATAAAATTTTGAGGTATTTTGCCCGGAAGGAACGAAAAATACTGGTTTTTCATCAATAACTTTTTTCATCACTAGCTGATTATTTTTTATGGTTGATTTTCTTAAAGCCTAAGTTGAGACAAATATTTCACCCGAAGACTGTAACTCGATTGGATTTGAAACAGAAAAGTTATTGCGGTTTAAAGGCCGCAAATTTTGTCCAACACGCAATGAGTACTTTTTACCCATTGCGATTTATACGACAATTTTCGACCAAAATACAATCTTTGAACCGCAATAACTTTTCTGTTTCAAATCCAATCGAGTTACAGTCTTCGGGTGAAATATTTGTCTCAACTTAGGCTTTAAGAAAATCAACCATAAAAAACAATCAGCTAGTGATGAAAAAAGTTATTGATGAAAAACCAGTATTTTTCGTTCCTTCCGGGCAAAATACCTCAAAATTTTATTCACGTTTGAGACTCAAACAACCCCTTCCTATGGTCAGATCTTCCTGAAACTTGGCATGAGACCTTCTGGTAAGCTAATAAATAATTTTGACTTGGTGCGAGTGAGATTTATCATGTTTCATTCTTCCTATACTATGATAAGTGTACTGCGGCTCGTTAAATTATTAAAAACTGCAAAAATTACAGTTATGGTAAAGTAGCCATAACTTCTTCAAATTTCAACCTATTTTAATAAATAACCACTTGAAATCTTTGTTTCAAATTGACATTTAAGCGCAAAAGAAAATCAGATTTTTTAAATGCTATCATCGAGTTTAAAACTTTCGTAGAAACAAAATTTTCTCTAAAAAAATGCGTTTTTTATAACTTTTTTCCTCATAAAGTCACTTATATCAACAATACTGTTGATCAAACGCAAAAACAGTGTTCAGATGATCGATAGAAAATTTATTCACCTTCAATATGCAAAAGAGAGATTTCAAATTACTGTTATGCCGTCCGAGATATTTTAATCTAAGTACAAGAACTTTTTTAATTTTTCCGAAATTTCATATTTGGAGCATAACTCAAAAACGGTTCTACTGAGATTTTTTTGAATTTCATTTTCGGATTCAGCGCCCGATTTTACATTGGAAATTATTGTCAGTTTACTGAGTTCAAAAATGCTGTAAACTAGTGTAATTTTTCGGTGATTTATTTAGGAAGAAATTAAAACAGTTGTTTTTTTACGTTTCGGCCTACTGAGCTTCAGCCATCTTCAGAAAAAAACTTGTTTTGCCACGTGTTTCCCAAACGGTCGTCTCCTAATATTTGCCGTTTGGGAAACACGCGGCAAAACAAGTTTTTTCTAAAGATGGGTGAAGCTCAGTAGGCCGAAACGTAAAAAAACAGCAGTTTTAATTTCGTCCTAAATAAATTACCGAAAAATTATCAATCAAAGAAAACCATACAATGTAAATATGAAAATATCACAGAAAATTTTAAAAAAATGTTCATTTACCCAGCTAACATGAAATCGTAATAGAAATGATAATCCAAATCGACTAATAAGAAATTTTCAATAACCATCTTAAACACGTTGGCATTGAGTGATTTTCTATCATTCATCTACGACAAGCTTACCCAAAAAAGGTTAATAGGATAGCAGTTTAGTCAACTCGTAAATTTGTCTTCAAAAAATGAGAATATGCTAATTCGAGATTAACGATTTGAATTATCTAAAAGGGAACTGATTTACAATAAATGGGCGGTCATTCAATAGCCACTCTATTCGGTGTCTTCCTTTCTTCCTTTTGCAGGTTCGTCAAAAAAAGGTCTCAGCTATAGAGCTATAGCATGGATCATATCAACTGATGAGTTGGTATCGTACACAGTAAACGAAAATTACCGAGTTCGGTAATTTTTTTACCGAAATCCTAACATGTGTAAATCGGTAAACTGTTCGGTAATTTTTTCGGTAAAAAATAAACGAACATCGGTTAATAAATAATCGATTTACCGATGTTCGTTTATTTTTTACCGAAAAAATTACCGAACAGTTAACCGATTTACACATGTTAGGATTTCGGTAAAAAAATTACAGAACTCGGTAATTTTCGTTTACTGTGTAGTGAGATATCGGACAGCGAACTCGGAGGACTAGAGTTCAAATCTCAGTCGAGGATTTTTTTTCTCGTTTTACTCCAATTACTCAGAATCGTTTTTTTTTCTCTCTCTCTCTAACTATAGACACTCTACCACGTTTGTGATGTTCCTGTCAAGCACTCAGAATTGTGTATTTTGCTTTTTGTGAGGAAATCGAATCGTTGTTATCTTGTCATTGTATATTTTTTTTCGCCTCCACTTCTGTACCTTTATGCTGGGAAATTTCATACACAAGCATGTTTTGACATAAAATGATAATTTATTGAACTCAATTCAACACTGCTCTTCAATGGAAAGAAAGGGGGCTCAACCCAAAACAGAAAAAATTAAGTACAATTACAAGAAATGATAATTTGCACTCAAAGACATAAGGTAATTCACATCACATCTAGAACATCAACAAAACGATATGAATAGATAGTAGGTACTTTAGATAGAAACGGCTCCCATATTTTGGCTATGAAGGTACAGAGATTTCACAGCATTTATATAATAAGCGTTACCGCATAGTTTAAAAAGTGTAAATTTTTAGAATATAGGTGGACACAGTGAAAAAAATCGAGACATTTTTTACTTCCATAAAAAAAGTTCTCAAAGCGGCAGAAAAACTTTACCAAAGAGTTAAAAATTGTGAATGAAAAGTGGCGGTTAATCAGTTGGAAAAACACTCGCCATAATTTTGAGCTCTAGTGATAATCCATGCATCCCCATGCAGAGTTAACCCATACGTTAGGCTTTTCAATGCGAAATATCAAAACCATTTAAAATAGAAATTCAATTTATTTAGTAGATTATTTTACTCTCATTTACTGCCAAAAAAAAAACTAAGAACCACTGTGAGAGCATGCTGAATGGCCAAACCGTGCAAACCTATAAGTACAAATTGTTTTATTTAGTACAAGAAAAATAGTCATTAGCGATTCCATGCTTCATCACTGTACATCAGTGATGTATATAACTATGTTGATACGTTTACCCGTTAGTTTAGTGCAATATGACGAGACGACACAATTCTTCCGTCATCACCAGCAGCGTGTGGCTCAAATTCGCCTCCCACAATTCATTCATTGCTCTAGCCAGCTAGCAATGTAGTTCGCTCATTCTCGATGCTCTTGCGTTCAGGAGCCACCACACCACACTTCATTCATTTGTTCAACGAATGACAGCGCGCCCGAAATGTTCTCCCAGCATCATCGGCTTAGGTTAGAATTAATTTGAATTTGCAATTCGAGTTGTGTGTCACACACAATCTACCTACTCCTATATATCTACTAAGCAAAGGGTCTTCGCAAGAAGCAAAATACGGTTCTAATCATTCCGCCCACCATCAGAACGAAATTGGAAGAGCAACATTATCTCATCCCAGAGCCGGTGTTGTACACAAAAAATGCAACTCATACATCCATTGGGAAAGTATTAATGACATTTTTCAATCTACCGGCACAGTCGCGCGTCATCTATTAGCGGGCGCGTGAATGAGATGCAAATTTTATTAGAGCAACAATTATGATTGGTGCACCACCAGCTCTCGAATGCAGCACTTAATTTAATAACGCTCATTAGGGGTCATGGGAAATGATACTTGAATTTGCTCCGTAGGGTACCGGTGAATCGGTAAGATGTTGGAGAACTAGGAAATGGTTCGATTCATTTTGCGGATTTTAATTTATTTTTCGAGGGGGATTTCTTCGAATCCAAACCCGTTTTCACGGGGAACAGTCAGTCGATGCTTGTGGCAGATAGTGTTAATCCAGATTTGGTTAATGCGTTAACCCTAGCCAAACCGAGTATGACCGGGCTTAATCTAAAGACACATGGACCGGATTACCGACTGTTAATACGTTTGTTTTCGAGGCATTTTTTCAATATTTTTTTCCTCATCTTACGTACGAATAGACAACCGATGCGCTACGATGATGACGTGTGGCTGTGATGCGGGGATCCTACTGGTGAGGGAACTTCATCTCCTAGATTAATTTTTGAAGACGTCTGCTGATGGATGACGACGTCGTCGACGAGAACGGCTCGACGGGATTTGTTCTTATCACTCGTCAAGCACTTTTGTTTTCTAATCACATGCCAGCAGTTTCAGCTTCTGTTTACACGAATCACTTTGACGGACATGTTTCTCGAAATTTTGAAGTCCAGGAGAACAGAGTTTAGTTTGTTTGTAATCGGCCACGATGACTAGGCATGATTGATTCCAAATCAGATGTTCTTGAATGATCCATTACGAATATTTTACCGGAGGAAAATCTCTTTCTATTTTTAAAGACGCTCATATTTTCGCTCAAAGTACACTAGAGTTAAGTTCGAGTAAAGCATCTGTCGCTTGTAGGAAATATTCCAACAGTCTTTCTTTATGCAACTTTTCAACTGCAGCTAGCTTGTACAATGAAAATGGCTGGCTGACTGGGAGAAGTTGAAAATGGCAAAAAAGCTGAGCAGAGTCTTCTGGAAAAAGACAGCAGAAAAAATAACACTAAATACAATTCTGATGCCGACAACGACGACGGTCTGCGCGTTTGGCCATTCTTCAGTCAAAGATAGGAGACAAATAGTTTATGTTTTGTTGAAACGAGGGCGTGCCAAAAAAAATAATCAAACACTTTTTAAGGCGTATGCAGGTTTTTTTTGTAACAATTATGAATTGAAAGTCGACTATGATTACTTCCTAAAATTTTCGAAACAAAATCCTTATGTACAAAAACAAGTCCTCATATGTTTGTCTAGGAATAAACCCCTGCCCTTCGCTCTTCAGCAAAAGTCCTGCCATATCCTGGGGAGTGATTCCTACAGAACGAAGTTTAATCATCATCACACCTACAACTGCTTTTCCCTCGCATCCGACAAACATATCTATGTACAGAGCTAGCATCAGCATACATCAACATTTGGCGGCAGCATAACTGTGGACGCTTCGTCGGAAAAAGTTCATACCTACTGCATGCAGACGCAAAGATATGCATGTTGAAGGATTTTTAGGAGCAGCAGCAACAGAATCCTAGCGCATTTCGGAAGGTTTTGGCGAGGCGTCTGGTGATGATACA
This sequence comes from Uranotaenia lowii, assembly GCF_029784155.1. Lineage (NCBI taxonomy): Eukaryota > Metazoa > Arthropoda > Insecta > Diptera > Culicidae > Uranotaenia > Uranotaenia lowii. Next base: position 416,267,679 of record NC_073692.1, read on the forward strand.
TCTACTGTGATATGTGTTTATAATTTAATTTTAAACCGACGAATTTCTCCTGGAATGTGTGTTGTCTGGCTTCGCACTTGCATAACTAGGTTTATCTTGGCCTTATCGATCTTACGTAACTTAAATTCGAGCCGTTTCAGTCAAATAAGGCGCTGGGTCTTTCTTACGCTTGGCAGTTGCGATTCTTAACCTTTTGTTTTTTATTTAAATAATCAAAATTATATTCCTTTAAATTAAAAAGATGCTCGCACAATTTCAACTTTAAAATAACTTAAAATGTTTGATGACTTTTTTTATTAGTTTTTTGAATATTTTGAAAGGGATTGCTTTTTCGTAACACCTATAAGTTTTAAAACAGTTACTGAGGTGAGAAAATAAAGGATGATCATTGATTACAGTACCTATATTTAATAACTGACGTTGGCGATTCGCAGGAGACAGAGCAGTTTTACAGTCAACTGAACAGCGTGGTTGAGAAAATTCCGAAGGGTGACATTTAAATCCATTTGGGCGACTTCAACGCAAAGATTGGCTCTGACAATCAGGACCAGATGAGCGAAATCGAAGAGCTGTTTGTAGAATTTTGTGTCAATAACAACATGGTGATCGGTTGATCGCTCTTCCCTCATTGACCAGCACATAAGGTCACTTGGGTATCCCGAGATGGCCGAACAGAAAATCAAATTGACCACATCTGCATCAGAGAGAAAGAGCCTTCTTGATGTCCGCAACAAACGAAGCGCAGACATTGCATCTGACCATCACCTCATCCTTGGCGAGATACGACTGAGAGTTGCGTGTGTCCAACGGCGCGAGGAGAAAGTCGGGTGTCGATACGACATCCGCCGGTTGGAGAATCCACAGGTGAAAAGGACAAACGTTGAACAGCTAGAGTTCCGAGCCTCGGATTTGGCGACAGACGGAACAGTCGAAGAACAGTGGTTCCAAGATTGCCTTTATCACGACGAGCCATGGTACTCTCGGTAAAGTTTGTGGAAGAAGAAGTGAATGGATGTCGCATGAAACCTTGAGGATGGTCGATGATCGAAAAGGCGAAAGTCGGAATTGAGTAGGCGTGTTCTAACCAACGGTTCCCCAGACTGCTTAGCCGAGCAAGAACCCCCCTTTAAGCCTCAGGGTCGGAAAACTCGATAAGAATTCGGAACAAGGAAAAACCTTAATGCGCTAAGTTAAAGTCCCACTTTTATTTTCCCGATAACACCAAAGTTAATTTTGGCACAATATTTTCCTTATGTGGTTGTTTTCCTACCTTGTGGTCGCTTAGTACAAACGGTAGGCAGGGCGGAAAACGAGCCGACGATGCGGGCTAGAACCAGGTGATGGTGCTGATGTGGTTACGTAAGGATCTTGGGATAGCTGTCTCCGGAAGGTCAACTGGCACACGTGGTGACTGAATCTGCTTTCGCCCTCAAGTTCTAGCACGGCTGATCCAAGCTGAACTCCGAAGTGTCGGTGTCGGAACTGGTCATAGCGCAATGGATCACTTTAAGCACCTCCTGCGTAGTTTTTCGCTAGAGAGATACAAATCTACCATCTATCGTTTTTATTCAAAACCTTTTTAATTTTATCAGTTGGCGGTACTGAAGCGAAATCAGGTAAGGGTGACATGAAATTATTTAGATCCTAGGTAAATTCTACTGAAATTGAATGCTATCAGAATGTTTTTTTTTTAACAAGCGTCCAATTTTACCTTTACCTTCATAAGGAGTGTATCGAAAATAAGTTATAAACACATTTTTTTTTCATTGTATAGATTTTATTGATGATTCAAACAAAGAAACAGTTCGGAAGGGTTTTAAAAAGCTTATTTTTACAGTTCATAAAGACATACAAGTAAACAAGTAATTATTGGTAATATTCTCGGACTTTCGACTTGACGCGTTTCATTAGGTTTTGTACAGCTGATTGATCACACTTCTTGGCCGCAGCATTCCAATTTTTCTCGAAAACCGCCATGGTCCTGTTGGCCTTACCGTCCTTCTTGAAAACTCTCTTGGACGATAGCCCAAATTCGTCTATGGGGCGAAGCTGGGGGCAATTTGGTGGGTTAATATCTTTCTCAACGAAATCTACATCGTTATCCTCAAACCATCTAAGAGTGGATTTAGCATAGTGGGCTGACGCCAAATTCGGCCAGAAAAATGGTGGAGTCGTATATCTATTATATAAAATTCTCTTGTAACGGTGTTTGTAGTACTACTCCTCCGAAATGACCTAAACGATTCGAATGAAATTATTTTTAGAATATTCTGTAGCCATGCGAATCGGTTTATATCGAATAAAAACAACACAAAGTCGCATCAATTGTCCGTAATTATTAAATTTGTAGTTTTTTGTATGAAATAAAAGTCATGGCTTCCATTTTTTCGAGATTTTTTTTCCTTTGGGCGGTTTGTTTTTCGTCTCCAAGGTCGAGGCGTCGCGACCTGACGTCGTTAGAAGATAGTAACCATGGCATAGCATACTGATCAGTGAGAATATTTTGGCGCGTATTTCTCAACCAAGAATATTTTCGATGCAAGTGGTGGCGATATGATGCCTTGATGTAATTTTTTTTGTTCTTGATTCCTCGCTCACATGGTTATGAATGACGCCTAGATGTGACTCAGGTTGACATTTTGCTGATCGAATAAAACATATAATATTTGTTTTGCCAAAATCTGAAATTGAAAAGTCAGGCATCCATTTTTAGAGATTTTCTTTTCTTCGAGGGGTTTGTTTTTCATCTCCATGGGCGAGGCGTCGCTAGCAAACGTCGTTGCAAGATAATAGTAACCAAAGCATACTGTTAATTGATCGCTGGAAAAATTTAAAAATTAGGCGCCTATTTCTCAACCAAGAACCTATATTTCTTATGCACGTGGGGGCGATATGCAACCTAGATGTGTTTTTTTCCTAACTTATTTGTACACAGCACATGGTAATAAATGACGCCTAGATGTGACACGGATTGATATTTTATCGATCGAATCAAAACCATATAAACGATTTCAAATATTAAAGCAATTTTTAATTCGTGTTAATTTAAGTAGTAAATTGTTGTCCAAAAGATATGAATTTGGTTATGATAAATATAAAATAATGACACTTTTTGGACGTTTGAAAATAAGACATTGTGAAGCTTTACATTCAATTTTTTATAATCCGATACGCCTAGAACGCTGGACACATTAACTGAACGAGAGTCTGTTCTTTGAAATAGATAAAATAGGATTGAAGTTTTTAAAGGCCGAATGAACTTTTTGATTTTTTTCAAACGTAAGTTGAAGTTATCAATAAAATAATCTACTTTTCTATAACAAAAAGTCAGGATATGCATTTTCCGGAAGAATTTTCAATTAAGAAAGTAAACTAGAGCAAGTGCAAATTTTCAACTTTTACGAAAAGTGTATACATTAATTCTTCATCTAAAAATTGTTGGGCCCAAAAAAACTATCTGATTAAATAAACTCAACTCTTTTTTTTAAAATCATATAACAAAAAACTGTTTACACGTTTACTGTTTGTTTACACACAATTTCAAGTACGAACTTAACATGAAAAGTATGTTTTTGTTTAACATATTTTGGCTACATAGAAGAGACTTTTGATTCACTTTTTTGTCGAAAAGTTTTTTTTTGATTGATATTCCAGGGGCAGCAGATTTTTATGATGAACTTGTAATATGACCTGAAAGTGTTAAAAGTAGTATAAATTCATGTAATTTCTTTGGTGGAATAAGTGAAAACGCGCCATTTAGCAATGAAACATCTACAATTTAAGAATTTTATCTCCAAAATGGCCAGAAAGGATATCCCGGGTGTTGAATCTGAAGCGGATATTCAAAATTATTATAAAGGTCTTTGTAAATCAAGGTCTTTTGGTTGAACAGCATTCAGTGAAATTGAAGTACCAAGCATTAATTTATCCCGGAGAAAAACTAAGGATATAGCAATGAAAGTTGATAAAACAGACAAACAAGAACAAGTATTAAATTCATTTTAAAGTCTTTTCACTGACGCATCTGAAAAAGACCTATGTGTTATCACTTGCCCAATAAATGGGACAAATGTATACTTCGATATTTCTTTTTGTCAACATAACTAATGTTTTTTTTGAAAATATTATTTTTTTCAGAAAATATGAAAGTTGAACTGTGGTGATATTCGTTTGCATTTGCCCCTATGTTTCATTTTTGAAATGAACTCACGAAACCATCAAAGCCTGAACAGATTATTTCATTTCGATCTATTAAATTTTTAAAAAATCTGCTTTTCAATTAAATGTTATTAATCTTAAAAATATTACATAATCCTAAATGAAATCAAATGAACTAATTTGCATTTTTTGCTTGAAAAAAAAAAGGAATTTGCAGTATACAAAATCGTCAGATTTAATGCCATGACAAATGCTGTTTGGGAACATTTTAAGTTGAAATGTGTAAAGTCTATAACTTAAGTATCAGGAAATGATTTTGGTGAAAATATGGATTTTAATTCAAACTGCTTTGAAGCATGAGGATGATGAATAAAAAGCTGTTTGAAAATGGTTAGTTAAAAAATCTTTTCTTATGTGTTTCAATTATTAAGCTCTAAAAATACACCATCCAAAGCTAATTGGGAGCTGAAAGCGCTGCGTAAGGCTAAATATTCGGAAAACACTTCAAAAATTTTCCAAAGATTCATAAGCAATATATTCCAATATATGAGATACTTTTTATTTCGGTTTAAACCTTATTGTGAACTCGAACAAAACGGTATAAATCACTAAATGGAATACAGCAAATGGAACATACATATTATCAACATACAGTTATTTATGGAACAAGTAACAAAAATTGGATTTTAAAAGACCCGTTAAGTTAAAATTCTATGGTTTAATTTTGATAGAATTAAGCGGGACGATTCGAGTAAAGGGAAAGAAGGGAAATGTAAAAAAAAAACTAGGAAAAATTGAAAATGGACGCCAAGTTTAACATGGTAAGACGAAGTTTACCGGGTCTGCTAGTCTTATATATAAAAATGGAGGCGTTTTCTTTGTAACACCATCACGTATGAATGGTCGGTCGGAATGAAGTGAAATTTGGTATCCGAGGGTTTTTCGGGTCAGAAATGATTTGTATAATAGTTTCAAGAATCTCACTTTTTAAGGAAGGGGGCTCCTATACAAAATCAACTTGAAACGGGACAAAACTCGAACAACTTGAAGATGATTTTCATGAAAACTGATTCACGAGCACAAAGGAGTTAAAGAACTCCAAACATTTTCCAACGATTTATTAAGCAACGGGTAAAACGAAGTTTACCGGGTCAGCTAGTTTTTTATATAGTGGCAGCAACCTTTTCTGCAAACACTCCTTTTGGTAGATATCGGCATATATTGTTACTTTTGTAAAGTAACTCGCCAACTTCAATCCGCTGGGTTGAAGTTGCTTCAACTCACATCATAGCAGGCGATGTCGAATTTGCGGCTCTTCAATTCGTTGGAGAGCACGTGGGTACTACCCCCAAAATTTAGATAGCGGCAGTTCCATGTTCCAAGTTTCCAATCGCTAGTCCCTTTTCGTCGCGTGGGTCTTTGCCGATTTGCATCCGAAATTTGTTGTTCGTTGTTCGTTGCTTATGTTTTTTTGTAATCACGGGCTCGCAAGGCCCGCAGCTAACCCCACTATCTCGCAGGAGGACCGTCGTGATGTCGCTGTTTTGGGTCCCGAACACCACCAGGACGTTGTTGCACTCCGCACGCCGCCCCTGACATGGAGAACAGACGCGTACGAAGCCCCCTAACTCAGTTTGCATGCGACCAAAGCATCCACCGGGGTTGGGTACCCGATCTCCGCTAAGGTTGCTCGCACCCCAGAATCGGAGTTGCAGACAAGAGGTGATATGACCACTACCCGAAGGTCGGGTGTATGGGGTCTCGAGTTGCACATTGTCTACCGTTCGCTAGCCAACATCATAGCAGGCGTAGATAGCAACTCTGCCTCCAGGAAAGAAAATTTTATCACAAATATCTAAAACCAAATCAATCACTTTCTACGCTTTTTCCAGGGCATTATTCTTTGTCTCAGATTTTCTATCTGCATAACTCAAATCATCAAAACTCAGTTGAATAGAAAGACATTAAAATTTTCCCTCAAAACCTGTTACAAATGCACTACATCCTCCGTAATATTCCCACATTCATTTGTGGTACTTTCTTCTTTACTTTGATTGACTTTAGTTTGCACGAATGATATTCACAACAAATCAGCCGGGATTATCACGATTATTTTCAATACATTCACTGTTTATTATAAATTGATTTCCTCTCGATTTTTCTTCACCGAATTTTTGATTTGAATCAAGCCTCCCGGTGATAAGCTGGTAATATTCTCAATAGTTTTTTTCAATTTTCAACTATTTCTAGAAAATTTTGAAGAGCGCTGAAAAAACGCGTGCGTTTCAAAACGATCAACGCCTACTCCTCGTGAAAAAAAAATCAATATCAATATGAATTAAAACCTCATAAAATCAGCCAGCCTAACTTTTCATGTTTACTTCATGCCTATCCTTGGCGCTCATTCTTGTTTATTATGAAAATAAAACAACTCATGTGGTAACTATGGTAACTATGGTAACGCACTATGAGAGATAGTCATACAAGCAAGCGGACATACTTATATTAATTGTAGTTTTATTTTTATCACCACCATTGTTTGAACTTCGAAATTATCGACGTTTTCCGGTGAGTTTTTATAATAATCAAACAAAATTTACATTTTTTTTTTATTTTACCTTTACCGGGCACACTCCCCCACACCAAAAAACTCATTTGAGTTATCTACACGTTTCAAGCTACACGAGGAGTAGCTTTTGTTTGATTATTATTAAAACTCACCGAAAAACTTCGATAGCTTCGATACTCTAACATACAGTGAGCGAAATAAGAATAGCACCACTATGTGTTTTGCTTGTTAAAATATGAATGATTGAAAATTACGAAAATTTTCTTCCACAGATTGTTCTGAATTGCTTAACGGATAAATCAAGCATAAGTTTACTTTTTTTGGACGTAGCAATTTGCGTTGTGGACCGAAAATGTGGAAAAGGGGACGAAATAAGAATAGAACCACTTGAGTTTTTCCAACAAAAACTAGATTATTTTCAAAAATTTACTGTGTAAAAGTGAATGATAATGCTTCTACGAGTTATTTGAATAGATAACTGCATTTTAGGAGTTTTCCAGAATTCCAAAGGATTTCAAAGGTTTTAAAATGGGGGTTTTAAGAGATGCTCCTCTAGCGTTAAGGAATTAGATATTTGAGCTATAAAACTTTATCAAACTGCTTGATTTCTTCATTAACATTCATAAGTATGATGCAAAATGATGAAACATAGATTTGAGGCTGAGTTTGAATCCAAAAAGCAGGTTGGAATTCAAAAATACTAATGGTTTTTAATAATCAAACATTATTTCTCTAGTTTTAAGTCATAGATGGCAGCACTATCTTGCCATTTAACCAAATTCATGCCCATTTTCGAATATCCGGGATTAATTAGGGATAGTTGGATGATTTTGGTCAAGAAATAAATACATGTACCGTGTGAACTCTTTGGAAATTCTAAGATCACTAAATCCAAAAAAAAATAGAATTGCATCAAGGTCACTAAAAGTGAGTTTTTTGGACCGATTATCAGAATAAAGTTATACTTTGGGATGCAGCTTGATGGACCAGACGGCTAGCAGTATTATTGGTATGATTTGCAATTGAATTGGAAGTTGAGATGAGCAGGAATTTTGGCGGTTGTACATTTTTGTGATGGTGATTTTTTTGCAAATCCGGAAAAGCTTTCTGCAGCGTGAACTTCCACAAAACTGTAATGAGAAAATACCTCAAAATGATGAATATGGGCCTAAATAAACCTGGAAAATCAATATTGAGACAAAATTTGGTGTTAACTGCAAGATAGTGCTGCCATCTACGACTTGAAACTGAAAAAAAGTGTGGTTTACTGAACAAAATCAAAGTTTTTGATTTCCAACCTATTTTTTTTTTTTTTTTTTGATTAAAAATTAATCACGAATGTTTGTTTCATCATTTCACGTCATTTTAATGAAGAAAGTTAGTAATTTGAAAAAGAATTACAGCTCAAATATTTAATTCCTTAACGTTAGAGGAGCATCTCTTAAAACCCACATTTTAAAACCTTTGAAATCCTTTGGAATTCTGGAAAACTCCTAAAATGCAGTTATCTATTCAAATAATTCGTAGAAGCCTTATTATTCACTTTAACACAGTAAATTTTTGAAAATAATCTAGTTTTTGTTAGAAAAACTCAAGTGGTTCTATTTTTATTTCGCACCCCTTTTTCACATTATTGGTCCTCAACGTTAATTGCTACGTCCAAAAAAAGTAAACTTATGCTTGATTTATCCGTTAACACTAGAAGGACCGGCAAATTGAATATACCTATTCGGACCGTGACCAGTCAAAATGACTGGTAAAGGGGAAATTTTTTATATCATAATATTTTTAAACTTTTTTCTTTTGAAATTGTTTTGTTATTTACTCGATATCATTTTTGTTATAAAATGGAAATATTTTTTCACCATGGGTGCACGGAATCACCTCATTTCGGCATAGTTGACGAATGCGTGTATGTCATAAAATGAATATTTCAAATAATTATCAAAAAATTAAAACACATTATCAATCTTATTATAAAATCATGTTAGACGGCTATGGATATTGACCATGGGTGTACGGTTTCACTTCAATTTTGTTTTAGTAGATATTTTCAAGCATCCATCGCTCTGAAATTTTTCAACACGTTGCCTATAAATTATACCTGAAATTGTAGGTTTTGAAGCATATTTTTTTATAAGTAGAGCAAATTATCATGGGTGCACGGATTCACCTCTATTCATCCAAAATTAATTTTTGTGCATGCTAAAGGTAAAGAATAAAGACTTTTATAGATTCAAATATAAATTTGTGTTAAATACATGGTTTTTCACTATGAGTGCACGGATTCACCGCATTTTAATCAAATATTGGACTTCTTGCAAGTTTTTAAAAAGCATTTTTACAAATCTTAATTAAACCAAAGTCGAAACCATGTCTTTCATGTTGAGACATAATGATTTAAATAACGATTTTTATTTAAAGGTTCGTTTTTTTATGCCTGGAAAAGAAATATTACAATTTTATCTTAAAATAATAAATTTATTTTATTTATTATTACAAAACAGGTTTGAGCAATCGTACATTTATCTGATAAGATCTGATCAACATCCAAGCAATTGGAAACGGTTACCATGGACCGAGTGAGTTTTAAGGATTGTATGCATAAAGTTATGTCGTGCGACGGAAAATAGTGAAAATAAAAGTAATGAATCAACATTGTACATGTACATGTTGATTTGTTTTTCCTTAAAAGTTTTTCGGTTGACAAATACCTATCATATCGACTCAACAATAACAAATACCTATCATATCTAACTCAAAAATATGTTGTGTTCTGAAGCAAGTTGAAAACTATTTCACTCTATATAATTTACAACGGCGAATTTGCAGCCATTCCGTGCACCCATGTTGAAATATCCGCATACGATGTGGACTATCAGATAGGCTGGCGCGAGTCTGGTCTAGGTATGCCAGGCGTACTGGGTTCGATTCCTTGTATCGGCAAGAAAATTCTTGGGTTCAAACCTCTTAAGTTGCCGACAGGTAAGATGTGTTTCCTCTTATAAAAAGAATGTTCAATCAGTTGCCAGCTGGCCAGGTATATACACGGGTGCCGGAATACCTGTAAGTGAACTTGCATTGGAAATTTGTCGAGTCTAATAATCTAAGAATGCATGTGAATACATACTTGGGCAGAAACTGCGGTGAATCCGTGCACCCATGGTAGATAACCAACATATAGGAATATATCGTGCACCCATGTTGAAATGTCATTTTAATTATTCAGTTTCATAGCTGATGTCTTCAAATTTGAATAAATAAGTACTCAATTCATAATAATTTTACTCATTCTAGTTTAGTATAAAACATATTTATCACCTACAACTACTCGATTACTCGAATGGACATGTATTAAATCTAACATAACTTTTACAAATCTTGATGAAATTTCGCCAAATTTTGACAGAAAGTTCGATTATAGTTGAGCAACAAAACAGACCAAAAAAATTGGGAGTCAAGTGCTTGAAGCGCCACACAGCTGCCAATCCGAGAAATTGTTCTTTAAATCTTCACGACTTCGCATCGTAAATCAATAATTTCATAACGAATGCCACACTTCTGCCCACCATAAATCAACTAGGACTCATTGTCTTGAATGTAGCTTGCAAATGAAACCAAAAGCAAGCGAAAAAATTGTATCTTGTTTGAGTTATAGGGCTGTGAATTTTACCAGTCATTTTGACTGGTCACGGTCCGAGTGTTCATGGCGAAATTTTTTTCGCTTATTAAAAGAGCTAGTGAAATAAAAAATACACAGTTTTGTAGAGATTCAAAATTCATGAAAAGTCGTATTTTTTGCGAATTTTTAAAACGAAGTATGCAAAAGATATTCAACAAACAAAGTGTCCAACCAGTCATTTTGACTGGTGCGGTCTTTCTAGTGTTAAGCAATTCAGAACAATCTGTGGAAGAAAATTTTCGTAATTTTCAAACATGCATACTTTAACAAGCAAAACACATTGTGGTGCTATTCTTATTTCGCTCACTGTATAGGGGAGAGTGGGGATACTTGATCCCCTTTTCTTATTTTCACCGTATCTTTTTGGAAAAATTTAGCAACTCGCACTCTTTTACATTTTCTGACAGTGTGTAACTTCAAGTTTCTATGCTCCTAAAATTAGAACGATACTTGAACCCATAGATGAACTAGAAGCATTTTCGTGGGAGTAAAAAAATTGCGATATTTTTGAAGTTAGGGGAGACTTGATTCTTTATTCAGGAAGCCCTAATCGATGGAAAAAATCAAACAAAACCCCAAGATGGAATGTTAATTGACTATTTTGGCCATGTTTTTTCCCATTTCACAATCTAGAATTGTCAGAAAAAATTCTATAGCTTATTCTCAACCATTATGACATTGCATACTTACGGGCGCAATTTTTTTTATGAACAAGAGAAAATCAATCATTTCAGCCCTTTTCTTCAGATAATTGATGGATGAATATTAGCTATTGGATAAATATTAGTAATCTCGTAATCAGCAATGACCACGATCCATAGAGAAGAAGAATATACCGGGATCATTTGTACCCATATATTAGGGATCAAATGTACCCATAATCAACATTTTAGAAAACTTTTTCTGAAAAAAGTTGGGAGCTTTCCATCGCTTTGAAAATATTGTATTTTGAAGTTCATTTTACACTCGAAAGATTGATGTACTGGAATAAATATTTTTGTTATAATATTTCCATGTTAGGAACATTTTTAAATGATGAAAAAAGATCTTCAAGTCACATTTTGTGAAATTTTTCAGACAAAGTTCAATAACCCAAAAACTTATTTTGTTAAAATTTTTTGAGCTTCAACCATTGCTGTTTTGTTCCATTTGGCACTTTTTTCTAGAACTTTTGAACTTTGTACGACATTCCAGTTTGGAGATATAGCTAAGGAATCAAGTATCCCCAGGGATCAAGTATCCTCATTCTCCCCTATTGAAATGTTTTCATCAATTCGACTGTCATTTCTTTTGGTTACGATCGTAAGATCATTAGTAGAATATTTCACGATCACATTTTGGAAATGGCTGATATCTTTGTAATTAATAATAGAGACAATTATACAAGTATTTGAACGGAACTCAGGCCTTTCCTTTCCTTTCAGTGGCTGCCATTTTATTTTTCACTATAAAAACACGTTTGAAAAGTTAGGTCAGTATAGGTAGCCCAGTTTCAAAATCAAAGACGGGTGTCCTGGAAAGCTGATCTGCTCGTTTTATTATTAATTTTTTTCATACAGGGTTGGTCCAAAAAACTGCCACTGGGGATATTCTCAAAAAGTTCCAAATCTTGAGATCGGAACTGAACTTTCAGAACTTATTAAAATATCCAAGTAAAACTTGAAAAAAAAATCAGCTGGACCTAAATGGTCTCGTCCCAAAATTTTGATTATTTAATTTCTTCTGATTTCTTCATTTTCTATTGCTTTATCTTCTTACTAGTGATTCTGGTGCCTCTCAACACTGTATTTTCATAGAGATTAACGTTTACATCAATGTGGTGTCTCATTACTTTTTTTTCAAAATATATATCTTAGCAGTTTTTCCACTTTTTTCAGTATCATAAGAATGGAAGAGTTTTAAAATACCATCTTTTCTTAACTTTCTTTAATTCTTCTTGCTAATAAAAATTTAATGAATTTTTTCCGATTTTTGGCCTGGCACTAGAACGCAGTGCCATGTGTTGTTGATTATTCTGTGCTTTCCTTGCTACTTTGTGTATTTGTTTATTTGTGTAAAACATCAACGGACGTGTCTAATCAATTAGGCGACAACGGTTTTCGTAACTGGGAAAACGAAACGGATCTAACCAGTTCAAGTTTCGCAGGGCATACCTGGATAGCCTCTATTCGTTCAGCTCCGTTCTGGTAAAATGGGCACCAAACTGCAGATGCATATTCAAGCGTTGAGCTATGCTGCAATTCAGACTTTTTAGGCAGTACACATCTTTAAACTCCTTTGTTACGCAAAATAAGAAGCCAAGACTTCTAGACGCTTTATCGACGATTCGTATTAGTCTTAAACTCCAGCCGATGGTAAACTCCAGCCGATGGTAAACTCCAGTGAGTGAAGGTGTCGAACTGCCTTTGCAAGAGATCGATATCGTCTTGGCCATTGAAGGTGTGGAAAAGTTTGAGGTCGTCGGCATACGCAATTTTTGAGCCGTCCAAGAGAGTGAGCACATTGTTAAAATAAATGACAAAAATTATCGGTCCCAAGTGGCTTCCCTGGGGTACACCTGAACCAGCGGAGAATTGTGTTGAAAAGTAATTTCCAGTTTGCACTGATAACTTCCGTTAAATAGCTTCGAAACCAGTCCAATAGGGATCCACAGAATCCTATGCGTTCGAGTTTAGCAATAGCAATGCCGTGATTTACTTTATCGAAAGCAGCAGACAGATCAGTATAGATGGCGTCAGTTTGGGACTTCATGGTGAAGCTATCTTGCACGAACGATGTAAAAGTCAGCAAATTTGTTGTCGTGGATCGTTTCGGCAAAAATCCGTGCTGATCGTTGGAAAAGTATTGTTTTGAGGACGAGAAAATCGGATCCAGAACATCCAATTTGAACAGTTTGGCTATCGAACACAGTGCTGATATTCCACGGTAGTTGTTCACATCACTCTTATCTCCTTTTTTGTGAACAGGGAACATGTAAGCTTCTTTCCAGAGCGGGGGAAAGGTTGCGTAGTCCGGCGAGGCTCGGAAAATATGTCTGATGGGAGTCAGCAAATGTTGCATGAAACGTTTCAAGAAGATAGCTGGTATCCCGTCCAGACCCGTTGATGATGAATTTTTAAGCTTTGCTGTCGCCTTTAAAATGGCTGCGTCGTCGAGGGGACCATGAAGTTTGACAGCTCTGTGCGCTAGTGGCGACTCCTCTCAGAAAATAAGCTTTTCCAGCGATCCATTCTTCCACACGAGGGAGAATTGTGGTGCACTTGTAAGACGCACGTTTTTGTTGGGCTCTCGTATCCGTATCACCTAGGTCGACACGGATCTTGTTTGAATTCTTCCATCCAAATGAAGTGAAATAAGTATAAGGTTCTTGACCCCTTACACCGGTCAAAGGCCTCGCAGTTCATCCATGAATTCCTCCCATCATGCCCTATTGTCATTGTTGGCGGGATAATGCTGCTTAACATGAATCACAGCACCATCTATTGCCAAATTCCGTCCAGTTGACCCAATAATGTTAGGTGGTGATGCTCTCGGGAACTTTAGGGTGGTCTTTTTTCAGTAAGGCGCCTCCTTGCCAAAATACGCGGATCTTAACAAACGACTAAACCAAGCAGTAAAGGTTATGCTGGTTCCAAAGTACCGGATCAGTCAAAGCAGCCAACCGCTTAGAGCAAGTTCACTGGTGTTGGGGAAAAGTGGTAGAAATTTTGACACTTACGGCACATTTTGAAAATTTTTCCATGCAAAAACATTTTCAAGATCTGTGTACTTCTAGTTTTTTTACAACACGTGTTGTATATTCGCATGCTGCGATGCAAAAATAGCAATATTTCTATCACATACGGCTGAAATAGAAACAGTGTTGTAAAAAAATACAACGCCCCAAGATCTTGAAAACATTTTAGCATGGTAAAATTTTCAAAATGTCAAAATTTCTACCACTTTTTCCCAACACCAGTGAACTTGCTCTTACGATATGCGGAGCTGGAAAAGGCAGTTCAACGAGCTTGTAGCCGAGACAAGAGAGCCTGGACAAACTCCCCAGGGCGAGTACAGCTTCGGGTGTGTCCTTATACCAATACACGGAATCGTCCATCTTATGACAGGCAATCGTAATCGTAGGCATGGTAGGCGAACAATTGGCTGTCAAAAATCGCTTCGTTTCCACCCCCCACCAATGAGAAACTTTTAGTACCCCTTGCCTACTTTTCCTCAATATGATTCCACCCGTAGCTGTAGGCACTCTGAAACTCCCTAGCCAAAGAGGGAGAAAGAGCCACCGCCATTGGAGATCAACCTGTATACATAAGTGTTAGTAAGACTATTTTTTATACATTGTCACCATGACAATGACGTCAGTTGCATTTTCAAACAAACAACCATCATCGCTGTACCAGCGAAAACTAGAGAATACAATCATTGCCAACTGCTGTTTACGATTCTCGCCTAGGTTACATAAATATCCTGGCAAGTGACGTAGGTTTTGTTTACCTTTTTACTTTTTTAATAACGAGTTCTGGAATAGTGTGCGCGTTTGTTCGTCACCTTTCTTTGTACCTCTTTGATTGGAGATATCCGATTACTATATGACATTTCTCCCCGCCTTAGTGGTGCATGGACTAATGCAAGAATGCCGCTGAAAGACCGAGCAGGTCAGCTGTTGACCGATCGAACAGATCAGCTCAAGCGTTGGACTGAGCATTTTGAACAACTCTTCCGAGTCACAAGTAGCGATGGCCAGATCTCTCTACGAACTAAAATCCGAATCTTCAACTCAAACGTCAAATCCGTATTGCTTTACGGGTGCGAAACTTGGTGCACAAATGAGGTGACGACGCGAAAACTGCAAGTTTTTGTGAATCGCTGCCTGCGGAATATCATCTGCGCTTGGGGGCCTAGCAACTGGATCTCAAATGAGGAACTTCATCGCCGGTGTCATCAAAGGGCGCTAGAAATCGAGATTCGGGAACGCAAGTGGAGATGGATTATGGAGAGATGAAAACGAGATTTGCAAAGAGGCGCTTGCTGAAATCCAGATGGGCATCGAAGAAGATGCAGGCCCAGAAGCTCGTGGCGGCGCTGTCTGGCCGCTGAAATCTGCAAAGTTGACGAGTACCTTGGCTGGCAGCAAATAAAGACACTGGCTCCGGATCGCCAGCAGTAGAGATCTTTTATCTCAGCCCTATGCGTCTGTCAATCGGTACCGGACCCTTAGGTAGGTATAGGTACTACTGGTTGATTTTTGTATCATTGATACCCTGCCTTCGAATGAATTTTGAATTTCATAAAATATTTATAATACCTACATAAGTAATGTAAGTTACTCATGATTCTGATATGTTTCCCCGGCAATTATATTTTGCCGCTTTCATTGTTACTAACGAAAAAGACATCTCGTTGTCGACATCTGTTACACTAAATTAATAGATAAATAAAGAAATTTGCGAAACAAAAGCACCATTGCACATTTCACTTATTGATCCCTCGTTGAGGAGAATCAACCGCGCTTTTACAACCGGCCATTCATCCCGAGAATGTTCGAAACCCGAACAGCTACCGGCATATGTTTCGAATCTAGAAAAAAAAGCCATCCTGTCGGGATGAACACCCCCCGGATTCGGGTTTCCGTCCGCCCGTAGCGGCAGCATAAACAAACATGCTTTTGAAAGCGAGATAACCCGAACCAAGGAACAACAAACCATCGGCTTTGCATTTGCGACTTTCATCGTCCGCTAGTCGGTTGCGAAACATCGTCGTGAACGGACTATTCTTTCACATCCAGCTGAACTGAGGAAAGCGCGCGGGACAATCGTTGCCGTTGACGTCGTCGTGGGTGGAAGTTCAGAGTGGATTTTCGGAAAATTCTCGCAGGACTCTTCCGTTATTGCCGGTTGGCTTTTATAAAAAAAATAAAACAGTATGTTTTTGGTTTTTCGAAATAAACATCGTTGATGTGATGTGTAAAACACGTGCTTGATACATTTGTTGTTCATAATTTATTTGTGGGTGTTCATGATTTGGCCCCCCTTTTTTGTGGACGCGCGGACATTTAAGCTTTTAACTGTGATTAATTTCGAACCCGACGAAATAGCAAAGTTTCGACTTAATCTCGCCACTGGGAAAATAAGTGGAAATAGCAGAGTTCAGTGACGACGTGTAGAGATATAAGGAAAGTTTATCCCGGAACAACCGCAGGCCAAGCAAGAGGGAAAAAGGGCGCGCACAGTTTGAAATTTGACACCGCCTCCTCACTTTTGAGAGTTAGTTGTTCGGTCGGTTGTTGTAATTTGCTCAAATTTTGCTTTTGCATGTCAGTTCTTGGATGTGGCACAAAAGTGCAGTGTTCGTTATTAGTGATTGGCATACCCATCAGCTGCTGAATTCCGGAACGTGCCATTCCCGCAAGGCTTCTTCTGGGCCCTTGTCCCTAGCCAAACCAATAGTCATACTTAGTTGGTGAACGACCGTTACGATATTGTAATAATTACGATGAGGATGATGCTGATGGAGGCTAAATAGTTTTGCTTCCAGAGTGCGGTAATGAATTAACGAAGCTTGTTCGGCTGCTCCAAGAAGGATAGACGTTGGGACCGCCTAGAGAGAGAGATAGAGAAGTGCATCAAGTCTATTCTTCGACTTTAGCTAGACTCAAGGACAGCAACCTCACTGAATCCGGAATTAGTTGTGGTTTCCACCGAGAGTCTTCGGGGAATTTAAAAAGCAGTCTAGTTGCAGAAAGTCTACCCCAAAGCAAGAGGTAAACCATTCTTCTTAACTATACCCGTTATAATTCTGTAGCGCAGAAGAGACGCGCGCGCCCTTCCTTTAGAGTTAACTGAACAAGATCGTAAATTGAAACTTGTTTCAAGCGTAATGAATTCGATTACCATTACCCGTTGGTGAAGTTTATGGTGTGCTTGATTGGACGCTGTTATTAAGGTGCAGAGAACAATAACTTGGGGATGGGCGAACAAATATTCGTAGAATGCAACTGAAAATTCTGAAACCATTAAATAGCAAACGACTCGAAAAACGGAACTTTTTTTTAAGGCAGCCTTTACACTAAGGTTTTCCTTACGCGGTATGAAATCCGTCGTTAACGCATAGGAGTTGGAATATTTTCGCACGAAAAACGCGTTTATAAGCGAGAGCCATATAAAGAATCGTGCCGTGGCAAAAAATCCTGTAAAAGAAGCCGTGTTAGAAATACTGAGCAAAATCAATTCGTGTGAAAAAAAAAACCTTAGCCAGATCTTATGTCTGAGTCCCACAGAATAATAAAATGTGTTAGGTATTATTCCTCTTTTCTTTGTTCATGTTTTTAATCATTTTAACATCAAAACATCAAAATGATCAAAAACATAAAGTGGTTGGGCCTACCATGGAGCGGAGAACGCAGAGACATCTGGAACACAGGAACAGGAAGAAACGTGGACCACCAGTACCATACGTTTCAAATGGGCAATATCGTTGGAAGCATGCTAAAAAAAAAGTTCCTTGATGAAGAAACCATGTGTAATGTGAAGTAACTTCGTCAATCGATTGGACTTTTCTAAGTGGCTGGAAATGACTTATTTTGTTCACAGAAATCACAAAACTTAAAAATAGAAGCATTTTGAAGAATTGAAATTAAAGTATTGGAAATAGTTAAGCTATTATTTTGCTTGCTTGAACTGTTTTGGATTTCTGAGTTCAATCATTTCTGGTCATCTACCAAGGATATAGCGCCTTTACTCGCTCTTGAAAATAAAAAATAGAAACAGAAAATATTATTACTTCACAAAACCCTTCGAGGTCTGTTTAGAGCTCGAGAAGTTCTTTCAAAAAAATAATTTCATTTCACATTTATTTAAGTAAATGTTTTTAAGTAATAAAACTAAGTTTCTTCGAACCACAATTGAAAAATATACACTTCAGTTTTGTAACTAATCTACTAAGAACCTTCAACAAAGTTTCAAAATGGATACATGACAATTCTCAAGGATACTTAGCTTTGCGGAGCTTCAATATTAAACCTTCAGTTGTTTTTCAAAGAACACAATTTCCATTTGAAAATCAAGAGTAGTTGCAGTTCACGACAAAAAACACTTCACTGATAGTATAGAATTATTTTCACCCAAACCACGCCAAACATATTTTGTTTTTCAGAGCTTCTACGGACTTGAACTGAAAACGAGCTTATGCTCAAACATTTCCGATTCCTTGTAACAAGCCCACTTTCTTACGTAGCACAGGGCGTTTTTTTTCACATCACAGTAGGTACGCTGTAACACAAACGTCGCCTAGGTTCCATAGTTGGTAAGATAACCGACTATGCAAAGATCTAAACCTGTTCTTTCAAGATCCTGTTTAAAATTCTTCTTCCAACCACACAGCACAAATTGTTTTGTTCACTCCTACAACCCATGTAAATTTTAAAATTAAAATTGTTTTCTCATTTTCAACCACAACATTAAAAGTAAAACTAGTAGAGTTTCCTTCACAATTGTTGGGGTCCGGTTCCCAGTAGAGCTCCAGAAAGTACAAATTAAACACCAGAAAAATGCTAACAATTCTCTTTCAAGCTGCTCATGGACATACTGAACTAGCCATTTTTAGTCATATTTCGGTTATGATCCTTTTAACACATTTGCGTATTTATCACCAAAAAACACAAATTTCCGAAAAGTATCACGAGCGAAAAAAAAACGCGTGCGTTTGCTGTTGCTCAACGCCTACTTCTGTGAAAAAAAAACCTAAGTGTATAGATAAAAATAGATGAAATCAAGAATTTGACCGGAATTTTATCTGAAATTAAGAGAAAAATAAAAAAAACTATATTTCAATTAATTAATCAAAATACCATATTTTGTTATCTGTTGGAGGTTTCTAAATGCGTTTGAACTGAAACCTTTTAAGCGTATAAAATTGAAAATTTATAAAGAGTGTATTCGAAAAAAATGCAACACTTTATTTTGTGAATAATTTTTGAATGCATGGTTGGAAATTGATGAAATCTTCAGTGAAGCTACTTACTAATGCAACGCTACTTTGTGCAAATTTTTATGATGTTCCATCAAGTGGTATTTAAGATTGCGTCCAATGAAGAAGTTCATCGACTTTAATTTTGGGCGGCGGCTTAGTTCTTTTAGAAATGGGACAGTTTCTTTTGCTAATAGCTCATTTCCTAGTAATCAGACATTTAGATTTTGACAGCATTTTGGTGCCTGTGAAAAATAATATCAGTCCTATTTGCTCCAACATTTAAAATTTACGCGTTTTGTGGGATATTTACGATGTTATAGAAGAAGAAAAAATAATTTTGCACAGTTTCCTTCAAATCCCGTAATTATTAAATTGATTGCTGAAAAAAACCGATGATTATTCAAAAAATAACTTTGTTTTTTCGCTGTTTTTAAAAGCCAAAAAAGAGTAATCTGGTAATCATTTTTTTTTTTTTTTTGGTAAAAGAGTAATCATTTCCTTCATAGAAAGTATTTGGATCAAACGAATGCTTTTAGAGATACACGCATTCGAAACTGTCCCATTTTTAAAAGAACTAAGCTTTATCTGTAATGCATACTATGAACCACCTTTTTTCCAAATCAATGCTTTTTCTATTACTTTTTTTGTTTCCTGAAGTTTAACTCTCGAAATAACTCAAAACTTTTAATTTGATCGAAGTTATGACAATTTTAGCAGATTGTCCTCCTTCGATACAAAACCAACATATTTGACTTTTAATCACTCCACCTCTAATATCGAGTAATTTCACCATTCCAGATCCAACCAAAACATAATATCAACTTTGTAGGATTTATGGAAATGTTATTTAGGGAAAAATATCGCATTTCAAGGCAACCTTTTTCGGAGATTTAGCCATTCATTGTGTCAATAGTTATGCAGCACTGACTGATTTGCAGCTTTCGCAGATTGTCAGCCACCTCAAGTGCTAGACATCAAATTTTTCTCTTTGTTCATCTTCGGAACATCCAAACGAGACTTGTCAACGAAAAATTTCTGGCTGGAAATCTGCCAGGTGCCCACGAAAGAAATCAATATGTTTTCCTTCGCGTAATTTTTCAAAAAATCTCCCCGCTGGCGGTTCCAATATTTTGCGCACGATTTGACCACCGTATTTTGTTTATCTTTACGGTGGGCAGCTTTTTTTTCTAACAGAAATGAAGTCAGGCGTGTTTACTCGTCAGCTAGATGAGCTAGTACAAAAAAAAAGTTATTTGTTACTTCCCCAATCGAAGTTTTTGATTTGCGCTTGATAAAACCTCTAATATTCCATACCTTAATGGAATCCATCATCTTAACTTCATGAATAGTCAAAATTAGAATGAATTAGTACACTTTCAGATCCTTTAGGACTCCTTAAACCACTTACCAAATAGATTTTAGTCAAATAGCTGAGTTTCAGCTGTTTTTGAGTCCCCCACTGGGACTTTCCTGTATTTCTCGTGATACTGCCCAAAAAATTATTCAAAGACCTTCTGTATTGGACGACAGGTCAAAAATCACTTAACAGAACGTCACAAAAATTTATACATGTAAAAATTACACTAATAGTTAGCTTCTCTGAAAATTTAATGAATTTTTATTCATGCAAACAGAAGTTACTAACCAAACAAAGTGTTGCATTTTTTTCGAATACACTCCTTATGTTTAATACAGGTTCCAAGAAGTATTTCGATTCATTTGCGGGATTGGAGTTAGGTTGAACGAAATAGTTTCTGACATGCTCAGTGCTCAGTAATTTTTAACCGTTATTTTCCTCTTATCACGACCAAAACGTGTGTGTGTGTTTTTATGTAAAAAAAACATGTCTCGTTAAAAATCAATATTTCTTAGAGAAAAAAATAAATTCATTTGGATGATTTTGGATTTCATGCTGTATTTTAGTTATTTCAACCAAATTCACTTGATTTTTTGTCAATTGCACTCATACAGGCCTGGTCAACAAAATCGAAAAATTCAAATGTTCGAATAAACTGACATCCAAATTTAAAAATCATTTAGAACAGCTTGTCTGTGTCCAATAGTTGTACAGGCAATTTTTTGTCGTCACATTTTAAAAACCTTGTTCAAGGCTCAGCCACCATGTGGTCAAAGAGGCTAATACCGTCAAACGGGGCATCATGCAACAGCGGGGTTCGATGCAACATTTATATAACACTACATTGAATAAATTTTTAATTTAATGTATTGTAATAAAGTTATCTTTCAATGATAACAAAATGATGATGACATAATTTCTCGCATCTTAAGCTAGTTGTCTTAAGTTTTTTATTTTTATGTAAAATTTGAAAAATCGAGCAATAAATGTTCCAATTTTAACATTTTTTGATGCCGAAAAAAACTTTACCCAGTATGGCGGATCGGCTTGATAAAATAACCTACAAACTTTTTACAGGTTTCCTCATGTTATACCAACATTGTTGGTGTAAAAATATTTTTCGAACAATCACTCAATTTTTTTAAATGAATATTTTTAAAATTCAGTTAGGTGTCTGGGGTTAAATGCAACAAAATGCAAATCAAAGAAATACCTTGTAAATTTCGTTTCCATGTGCTGGAATATGAATGTTTTGCATCACGCGTTTGTAAACATTTAAATTTCATTCATCCAAACATTTATTTTTATGATTTCAGCTTGTAGAATTTTTCGTAGTATTATTTAACCCCTAAATGTATGCAGCATCCTTATTTTCAGAAAAAATGTGAAAATTTATTTTTACAGACCCAAAAGCAACTGGAATTGGTGTTGTCATGCGTAATGGTCTTTAAGGCATCGCAAATATATAAAAAACTATGAATTTTCGTACGTGTTCATAAGATTTTTCATTAAAACAAAGTTGATTGCAAGTTACCCCATTTTCCTAGGAGTGTGAAAATCACATGTTTTTAGAAAATTAAAAATAACTGAAGAAACCAATAATTTTTTTAACTACGCCAATTTGATGCCCCAGCATCCTTAAAACTTTTGATGCATAAAGGATACGATTAACTGTGAACATAAGTTTTTTAGGAGCCATTGAAGTTGAAAATTGTTGCATGTTGCCCCAGTTGACGGTATTTGTTACGGAAGCATATTATGAGAATTTCTAGTTCAAATGCAATCCAATTTTGAGACGGCCCCTTTTTAAGGGGGGGGGGGGGGGTCTTCCATATAAACCACCCCATTCACAATAGGAAAATTCAGACCCGAAATCTATAAAAAAAAATACGAAGCTGCCGGTTTGAGAGTCTGAAATAAATTTATTCACACAATCAATTTTCACAGAAACTGAAATCTGCCGCTGAATTTAACCGGAGCCATCTGAGTGAAGTGTTATTTGGCCGTATTTGGCTGCCAATAAAAAATTGTATGCCATTGAAATTCCATAGAATTAGCTAAAAGGTATTGAACATTTAATTTTTTTTCAAAGTGTAATTTCACAGGTGAAAAAATAAAGGAATGCGATCCGTTTTGCCCCCTCTTTGCCTTCTTTAAAAGAAGTGATTTAATAAAATGATTGCTTTAGACTCACTTGGAAGTCAATCGTTTTTTTTTCATATTGAATATCAAATTCAAGCTTAAAAATGGACTCAACCACGCCCAAAGTTTCAGATCGTTCGACTGATTAATGTTCAAGATATACAGTTTTGTTTAAGAATTTATCTTTTCAAAAAGTCAATTGATTAAAATACTTTTTTATGGAAATGCAATTATTTGTAATGAATGTAACCTCTGCAGCATTTTATCAATCTTATAGAATAAGGTTGCCAGTTCTTTTTCAGCACGGCCGGGCAAATCCGTGGGCTATTTTATTTAAAAATGTGGCAAAATCCGGGCATTTGATTTTAAATTGTCGACTAAAATTCAGGGCAATATCCGGGCAAATTCAGTCAAAATACAGGAAATCCTCAATACAAATAAAAAAAAAACTTGGAAATTTTTTTTTTCATCAGCAATTTTTTGATTGTATTTTAGACTTTCAAAAAACTTTTCACGGTTATTTTTATAAAACTTGCTCAAAAAATTTCGCTTTGGACACACAAATAAAAAAAAGTTTACAACAGAATTTGTTTTTTTGTTCGTTTTTGCAAATAATGTGAATGAATCCGGGCATTTTTCAATAAAATCCGGGTAACCGGGCCGGGCCGGACTTTTGTTAAATTTTGCATTAATTATCCGGGCAAACCCGGATAGAACCGGGCAATCTGGCAACCTTATTCAAGAATCATTCACATTGCATTGAAATGTTTCCCATAATTTTTTCGGCTTAAACCCGAACAAACACTCAGGGTATAAAAGGTCATTAATAAAATTTAAAAAAAATTTCGGCTGAGAAACTGTTTCATCAAATAAAGTTGTCGTCTCGAAATTTGAGAAACAGGAGTTTTTTCAGCACCATTTTTAGATTATTTGCATAAAATATTGAGTTAATGGTCGGGATAAAGGAAAGTAGGCCCTCAAAGCCATAAAAAAATTGGAGTGAAAAACAGTTAACTAGAGCCCAGAAATTACTAAAATTACTAGTGAAACGAAAATATTTACTTATTTATCAAAAAAAATATGTCTTATTTAAAGACAATCCATTTTTTTTTAGTTGCATGTAGTCAACGAACGTGTTCAATGAAAGTAGAAATTTTGGCATGTGAAATCAACCAGGAAATTCAAAGAAGCTTGAAATGATATTTGTCTTTAATTATTGATTTTGCCTATTCTTAGGCTTATTTTTTTGCCAACATGAGTTTTAACCATTTAAAAATTAAAACTCGGAATCCATTTAAAAGTATTGTAAGATTGCAGGCTTTGCTTGCTGGAGCTTTCAAGAACTTCATGCAATGTTTTTGCAAAGTTTGTATGAATCAATGGTTATCCAGCTTTAAAATTAGCTGTTGAAAACACTTAAATTGAAAAATATTCATTTCGATTTTTTTAAACATCAAATAGCACTTCAGGGGTACAAGTTATGTTTGGTTTTTTTAGTCACATGAAGTGAATTGCATGAACCAAGAAATATTTTAAAAATCCAAAGCTCAGTAATTTCAACTTTCAGTACATCTCTCGTGATTTATGAATGAATATTTGGATTTTTCATAAATACTGACCTCAAAAAATCAAAATCAAAACACGTTGCTCTAATTCTGGACTCAATGAATCGCTTCAACAGTTTTTATTGTTATTCTTGGCAGTAAAAACACCCAAACATTGGAGGTATGAAAATTAATAAATTTGAAATCGAACATCAACTCGGTCAACTCGGATCAACATGAAATTTTTCCATCAATAACTAGGACAAAAGTAAAAATATCTCAAAAGTTTTATCTACGTTTAAAAATCGTTAATTGGAGCTTACAATTGGGAATGACTTGAGTTGTTTTTTTTCGATTATAGTCGTTTTATCATCTTTATGACATTCGCGACTTTATCAACGTTGCAGTTGGCGGATCGTTATTGAAGAACTTATCCGGTACAACTTTGTTCGATGTTTGCTCTTGGGCTCGAACTCGCGGAGACAACAGACTTGCCAACTGAGCTATATCACAAGCCCTGAGTTGTTTTTTTGAAAATTTCAATTGTTAGTAAAATGTGATTTCAAAATATTGAAATATCTATTTTTTGGAACAAACACCCTTACTGGCGGAAAAAAGCCTTTAGAAGCAAACAGGTTAATTTATGTGAGAGTTCAACTTTTTTCCTAAGTAAATGTATAGTTTTGGTGTAGTTTTTGTTGTAGTTTAAGGTAAATTTTTGATATTTGAAAAACATTTTCCAGAGCAAGTTAGCTCATAACTAATTGCTAGAAATGGTAAAGATTGAAGGAAAAAAAGGGAACAGTGCGAGGGCCTATGGGATTGCATGAGGGAAAAATTTCATTTGTTTTTGTAGTAAATATTTTATTAGTAATGTTAATAAAAATCAGCTCCTTAGTTTATGCAGCATCATTGTTCATTTATCGATTTTTTTTTGTTCGCCTTTAACACTTTAAGGACCGCGATGTTTTTTTTTTGGACCGCGAAGAAATCAAAAACAAGAAACACAGAAATTCAGAAGGTGTTTAGTATCCTTTATGATCAAGAAAACTCGTTAAATCCGTCAAAATAGATACTGATCAAATTTACCCCAAAGCATCAAATACTGAGCAAAGACGAAATAGATTTTTAAATCAAATTCAAAGTAATCTAATAAATTTTTGCTACCATGTTTTGCGTTCATAGAAGTCCAGTACTGATTTTAAAAATATGAAACATGCCACATAAGACCGCCGCAAGCTTTGTATGGAAATTTCAAATTCTTAAATTATTACACCTCCCATAACTTTTTTTGGTTATTTTTGCTGCTAGAAATAGTTATAAAAATTTTGGAAGCGATCCAATCAGTCCTGAATTAGAGCAACGAATTTTAATTATGTATGGAAATTTGTATGGGAAAACATAATTTTTCATTCAAAAATCGCCAGAGATGTACTCAGAGTTCCAAAAAATTTAACTTTGGATGAAAAATATTACTTGATTCTTGCAGTACTATTCATGTGAACAAAGCAAAAACCTCACTTATACCACAGAAAAGTTATTCGATGTTATAAAAAAAATATTTTTCAAAATATTTTTTTTTTAATTTTTGCATTTTTTTTCTGCTTATTTGCTAGCTGTGTAACCGCAAGGTGGAAAAAAAATCTCAAAAAACTGCTTTGCATTGCCAGAGAATTTATTGATCTATATAACGCGTTGCGCTAATTCAGGAATCAACCAAATCATCTCAAATTTTACACTGATGCTTGGTGACCCAATAGGCATCGAAAAAACATATGGGAGCAAAAAGTTATTTTTTGCAGCGGTCTAATGCCACATTCCCCTGAACAGAAAAAATAATCGAATAATATTGAAAAGTGATCAATCTTACCACGGATTTCGGTAGCGGACTCATGTACAACAATAGGGCAGAAGAAGATTGAACGGACCAATTGTTGCACGATCTGACATTTTCTCTGACTCTGTTTGGATCCTATTTTTTTTTCAAAATTATGGTGTTAAAATCGTCCAACGCACGTTTCGTAAAGAAACTCGTTTCGAAAAATGTTTTGTTCTGACTTAAAACCACTGATCATACTGACTGGACACTTGCTTTCGTTTTCTGGATAATTTTTCCAGCAGTACGCAATATCGATTCCAGAGTGCGCATCGATCGATTTGAAGGAATGCTATCCCAGTTAGGAAATGCCACCCAACTTTAAAAAGAAAACAGACAATTTCTACGATAAAATCGGGCTAAACAGGTACATTTTTCTACAGGGCCTTTTTTGTCACATTTTTCAGCTTCGCCACCTTCCGTCGGTATTGTGAACCTACAAAATCTGACAAAATTAATTAGACAGAAAATGGATGAATTTTTGTTCTAAGTGTCATGTCAGTGTGATCAGTGATAAAAACTTATGTGCCGTAGAAGGAATCCTAAGGTTTTGGTTAAAAATAAGCACAAAAACCGCCCAAAAAAAAAAAACAAGAAAAATTAAAACTGTAGTTAGATGCAGATTTTACAGCAGATTTCACAGCAGAAAATATCGCAAAAAGCCTCTTTTCGTCAGTAAACATGCCAATTAACATGATTCAGTATTATTTTTGGGAAAAAGTTGAAAAACATTTGAAATCTTAGCAATTTAAGTCATTCCATACAACGATGGGTCAAGGGACAACGATTGGCAAATCACCCTATTGAATTTTGTTCAAATTTGCATCTTTTGTGGAAAACCGATTACCAAAGTTTGTTTTTTTTAATTATCAGGCAATTTGAGTTGAAAAGGACTCTTTTTGAGCTACGATAACTCCAATTGGAGCAGGTCGAATATTTTATCATTTACTGTCAAACGCGGTTTAGAACTGCGTCAAATTGGATCCAAATGTCATCAGTTTTGGATCAATCCTTAGAGCACCTTTATCCGCGTTCCGAACAGCCTGTTAAGACCCAAATTCCGACCAAAGCAACCGCATCGGTGGTCCATTATACCAGTTTCAACTCAACTTTTTTTTAGAACCTATATAAGGATTGATCTAAAACTGATGAGATTTGGATCGAGTTCGAAGCAGTTCTAAACCGCGTTTGACAGTTAATGGAACGCGAGTGGGCTTGCCAGTTTTTCCACTGGATTGGAGCTTATTTCGTTGGTCTAATTCTTGTATAAATTAGACCCAAGAATAGACCGCGGTTTACCGGTACTAAAAAAAATTGAGTTGAAACTGGTATATTTAATGGATCACCGATATGGTTGCTTTGGTAGGAAAAAGAGTATCTGAATCCGTCTATTCTTGGGTCTAATTTATACAAGAATTAAACCAACCAACTAGCGTTCCATTAACTGTCAAACGGTTTAAAACTGCGTCAAATTGGATCCAAATCTCATCAGTTTTTGATCAATTCTTATACCGGTTCTGAAAAATGTTGAGATAAAACTGGTATAATGGAACACGGATGTGGTTGCTTGGGTCGGAATTTGGGTCTAAACCAGCGGTTTGGACCACTGATACAGTTGCTTTTGAGCCCGTTGGACTTAACGTTCGATTACCAAGAGTGGCCGATTAAAAAGCGTCCTTTTGAATCAAAGCAATCGAAAGATTTCTTTCAATTTTGAAAGAAATCTTTTGATTGCTTTGATTCAGTAGAATTATTGAACCAAGTAAATAGGTTCATAACACATTTCAGAGCATCCCAATAACGAACGAGTACTGTGTATCAAAAAACTGGTTGATTAATTTTTAGACGCGCCTTACAACTGACGACATAAATACGCGCGATACGGATCTTGAACCTTGGTCAACATTCTCGATACAACTTATTAACAGCTAGCGGTCAGTGGCTGTTTTATGATTGCGAAATGAAGGGAATTGACATCGCGCTGATCTGCGTCACTTATCGTCACTGTTCTTTTATTTACTATGATCACAATTGCTACAAATGCAACACCCTCTTTCGAGAAAGAAGAAATAAAAATAAAATTGACCAACTTGCCATTCGCGTGAATTGTAAACAGCGGCACTTGAAGGGCAGTTTGAAAAAAAAAAAAACTATCTCACTCGTCGATGACAAGTTGTCATACAGCTGAGTGGTAATTTACAAACACGGTTTTTCGGTAGCTTTTGCTGTCGATTTACTACTGCGTTCCCTAGAAGATCTTGGGTCAGATTTCATGGTCACTAAAAAAATCATTGATTTTTTTTTTTTGAAAAATTTTACTTAGCCACGACTCTTAATCTGAATTTGAAATCATTTTCAAAAACCAAATCACTTAAAATACTTAGTTCATATTTACTATCTTAAGAGAACGAATGACCAAACTTGTTGATATTTTAATGATAATACAAAAAAAAATACTTCAAAATTATAAAGTTTGAAAATTTGGCCTTCAAGTTGAACTTAAAAATCAAAGCCAATGTTTTGAAGTCGATAGCTGAACTATCAACTTATTAATTGAAACCCTTGGAGCCAAAGAAGTAAAAGTGACAAAATTTAGAAGAATTCAACGTTAGGAGAAATTTTCCACATTTTTAAGTAATTCAAAAAGGAATTCAAATTTTGTTGCAATCTACTACGTACCACCCGTCAATTTCGACGTTTGGCTGAAAGCAAATTATCATCAGCAGATAATCTTCTACCTTTTCCTTCTGGTACATCAGGAAGATCAGAAGTAAAAATATTGTATAAAATTGGCCCAAGTATACTACCCTGAGGGACACCAGCTCTAATGGGTGTCCTTTCAGAGCATGAATTTTGATAGCTTACTTGTAAGGTTCGGCTAGTCAAATAATTTTGAATAATTTTGGTGAGATATACAGGAAAATCAAATCGAGCTAATTTAGCTACTAAACCTTCCTGCCAAACACTGTCAAAAGCTTTTTCAATATCAAGAAGAGCAACACCAGTTGAATAACCTTCAGATTTGCTAGCGTTAATCACTAGCTAGCGTCACCAATAAAAAAAATTTAGACTAATTTCTGGTGAGTTTTTGTAAACCTCCCTTCAAAAATTTTTTCTGCTCACCGCTACATTGAAAAGACAAGTATGCGGCCACAATTATAATTTTCCCCATAGAAGTTTCTAATTCTATTCCAATTGTTTCTAAGACTTTTGTATAGAAAGAAGTAAGAAATCTAAATTTGAGACGACTTTTGATGACCCCCACCTTGTCGATCATTTCCTAAAATTTTAAAGAAGGCAAGTTACAGGAGACTTGATCCTTTACTAAAGGAGACTTGATCCTTAATGCAGGGTGTTCTGAGCCTAGGCAATAATCTAGTAAGATCCGAAGACAAATGGTCCGTTTACTATTTTTTGCAATATTAGTTCTCACTTCACAGTTTGTAAGTATCAGAAAAAGACTACTAGCCTAGTATCTTTGCATACATTAAGGCGCAATTCACTGGTCTTTAGATATTTAATTGCAGTATTTTAAGTCCTTTTTAACAGATAATTACTGGATTAACATTATTTATTGGACAAATATAAGTTATTTCATGATAACCAATGATCACGATCCATTCAGAAGAAAAATATATCATTTTGGACTCCAGGGATCAATTATACCTATAACATAAATTTTGGAAAACTTCTCCTTAAAAAAAATTGAGAGTTTAATATTGCTTTAAAAATATGGCATAATTTTGTGCAAATTATACTCTAACGATTGACATTTTGGAATAAATATTTTTATTAAAATTTTTTCATGTGTGTGATATTTTAAGTGATATAAAAAGATCTTCAAATCACATTTTGTTAAATTTTTCAAACAAAGGTCAGTAACTCGAAAAACAAAATTTTAATAATTTGTTGAGATAACGGCATTGTTGCTTTGTTTTATTTAGCACATTCTTCTAGAACATTTGATATTTGTAAGACATTCCTGTTTCGAAATATAGCGTAGGAATCAAGGATCCCCATGGATCAAGTACCCTCATTCTCCCCTAAGGATAAAATGAAGTGCGGCTATTTCAAACTTGGAAATTTCCTCACTTTAAAATCTTTGGCTCTTCTGTCTCAAATAGCTGAACTGCTGTTCTAACCCATTCCGATTGAAAATTTCATTCCATTTTCTTGATTAAGAAATTGTAATTTGAGAATTGAAAAATTTATTATTTCGAGTTTCTACCTGGAATGGTAAATTTTGCAACTTTTTTTTTCAACCCAGGATTGAAAGTGTTGTTGCATTGCAACAATCAAAAACCTAAATTTGGATCCTAAATTTGTCTTAATTTGTCTGAATTCTATAATTGTGAAAAAAGAAGTAATATTTGTTTTTGTTTGTGTAGAATAAACGAATGTAAATTTTCTATTTGTATCTAAATCTTTTTACCTTTTTACGTTTATCTTTTTTTTTGGAAAGGCAACATTTTTTTTTTAAATTGTTGCAAAATTTAAGACCAAAGCTCTGAAGTTATAAGCTTGAAGTAAGTTCTAAGTCAGTAGGCTTTGAGACTCAGTTCACTTGAAGGTTTATTGAAATATGACGCAAAAATTTCATATAGTTAATAGTCTTCTTTGGTGTTAACGAACCTCACATATATGTTTTAGTCTAAATTAGATCAAAAGTCAGTTTTTTATGCATATTTTTTATTTTGAACGCCTAAAGAGTGTTATACGAAACCTTTTTATGAAATCCTGAGTCTTAATTGTTTAACTGAATGCCTATTCAAATATCACATTAGAAATTTGCTTCTGATTTTAAATTGGAATTTCACCAGTTTGAATTAAACGTTCTTGTAAAGTTCCAAAATTTGTCAAACATACTTCCAGGGATTGAAAATTAAGCTCATTTGAGCGAGCTTCATCGCTCTTTATTTCCATAGCTCCGCTTACAAAGCAATTGACGAAGCTCCTATCGTTTTTGTCTCCGGAGCTTCGTATTGCTAAGCTCTTATTTGGAAGAAACCTTAGCCCTTTTTTTGCCTCGTGAGCCCGTTAGCTCATGCCTCCAGAGGAGCTTGAGCTTGTTGGCTCAACCGATTCAAATTCGTTGAGCTTGTTTTCACTGCTGCTGTTCGAGCCAACGCCTGCTTTTTTGTGCACAAGTGAAGTAACTAAAAAAAGGGCTTGTCGCATGGATTTTTAAAATAAATGCTGGACAGTTTTAGTAACTAGTAAAAGTTACCAGCACTAGTAACTATGAAATAGTAAAATTTACAAATTTTCAAGAAATACGCCAAATAAAAGGGCTTGTTGTGAGGATTTTTAAAATCAATGTTAGAGAGTTTTAGTAACTAGTAAAAGTTACCAGCACTAGTAACTATGAAATAGTAAAATTTACATTTTTTCGAGAAAAACGCCAAATGAAAGGGCTTGTTGCGAGGATTATTAAAATCAATGTTAGAGAGTTCTAGTTACTAGTTAAAGTTACCAGCACTAGTAACTATGAAATAGTAAAATTTACAAATTTTCGGGAAAAACGCCAAATGAAAGGGCTTTTTGCGAGGATTATTAAAATCAATGTTAGAAAGTACTAGTTACTAGTTAAAGTTACCAGCACTAGTAATTATGAAATAGTAAAAATTACAAATTTTCGGGAAAAGCGCTAAATGAAAGGGCTTTTTGCGAGGATTATTAAAATCAATGTTAGAGAGTTCTAGATACTAGTAAAAGTTACCAGCACTAGTAACTAGGAAATAGTAAAATATACAATTTTTCGAGAAAAACGCCAAATGAAAGGGCTTGTTGCGAGGATTATTAAAATCAATGTTAGAGAGTTCTAGTTACCAGTTAAAGTTACCAGCACTAGTAACTATGAAATAGTAAAATTTACAAATTTTCGGGAAAAACGCCAAATGAAAGGGCTTTTTGCGAGGATTAATAAAATCAATGTTAGAGGGTTCTAGTTACTAGTTAAAGTTACCAGCACTAGTAACAATGGAATAGCAAAAATTACAAATTTTCGGGAAAAGCGCCAAATGAAAGGGCTTGTTGCGAGGATTATTAAAATCAATGTTAGAGAGTTCTAGTTACTAGTAAAAGTTACCAGCACTAGTAACTATGAAATAGTAAAATTTACAAATTTTCAGGAAAACGCCAAATGAAAGGGCTTGTTGTAAGGATTATTAAAATCAATGTTAGAGAGTTTTAGTAACTAGTAAAAGTTACCAGCACTAGTAACTATGAAATAGTAAAATTTACAAATTTTCGGGAAAAACGCCAAACGAAAGGGCTTTTTGCGAGGATTATTAAAATCAATGATAGAGTTTTAGTAACTAGTAAAAGTTACCATTACTAGTAACTATGAAATAGTTACTACTTACTTTACAAATTTTCAAGAAAAACGCCAAAAGAAAGGGCTTGTTGTGAGGATTTTGAAAATCAATGTTAGAGAGTTTTAGTAACTAGTTAAAGTTACCAGTACTAGTAACTATGAAATAGTAAAATTGACAAATTTTTTAACGCATTTGCTTTGATTTTATAAATCCTCGCAACAAGCCCTTTCATTTGGCGTTTTTCCCGAAAATTTGTAAATTTTACTATTTTCATAGTTACTAGTGCTGGTAACTTTCACTAGTAACTAGAACTCTCTAACATTGATTTTAATAATCCTCGCAAAAAGCCCTTTCATTTGGCGTTTTCCCGAAAAATTGTAAATTTTACTATTTCCTAGTTACTAGTGCTGGTAACTTTCACTAGTAACTAGAACTCTCTAACATTGATTTTAATAATCCTCGCAAAAAGCCCTTTCATTTGGCGTTTTTCCCGAAAAATTGTAAATTTTACTATTTCATAGTTACTAGTGCTGGTAACTTTAAATAGTAACTAGAACTCTCTAACATCGATTTTAATAATCCTCGTAAAAAGCCCTTTCAATTGGCGTTTTTCCCGAAAATTTGTAAATTTTACTATTTCATAGTTACTAGTGCTGGTAACTTTTACTAATATCTAGAACTTTCTAACATTGATTTTAATAATCCTCGCAAAAAGCCCTTTCATTTGGCGTTTTTTCCGAAAAATTGTAAATTTTACTATTTCATAGTTACTAGTGCTGGTAACTTTTACTAGTAACTAGAACTCTCTAACATTGATTTTAATAATTCTCGCAAAAAGCCCTTTCATTTGGCGTTTTTCCCGAAAAATTGTAAATTTTACTATTTCATAGTTACTAGTGCTGGTAACTTTAAATAGTAACTAGAACTCTCTAACATCGATTTTAATAATCCTCGTAAAAAGCCCTTTCAATTGGCGTTTTTCCCGAAAATTTGTAAATTTTACTATTTCATAGTTACTAGTGCTGGTAACTTTTACTAATATCTAGAACTTTCTAACATTGATTTTAATAATCCTCGCAAAAAGCCCTTTCATTTGGCGTTTTTTTCCGAAAAATTGTAAATTTTACTATTTCATAGTTACTAGTGCTGGTAACTTTTACTAGTAACTAGAACTCTCTAACATTGATTTTAATTGAACGGAAGTACCTTTATGTTCGCCGTTGGTTTTCCTCCTCAGTTGATTTTCTTTTCAGGTTCGTCATCAAGTTGCGCAGGTAAGTAAACAGGTAAGTATTCCTTTTCCCCTTTCAGCACCGGTAAGTAAATTTTGCACTAGTTTTCCTTAATTACATTTATTACAGCACTACATTTAATTCAATATCTACTTTTCTTAATTATAACCAATTTTACTACTACACTTCAAAACTTTTAAATTTCAACATTAAATTTGTCGACGATCACTGCTCTGCTGAGATGTTTTGGTTGTTTTGGTTCAATGTTGACTGCACGGCCGCCACTGTCGGAAAAAGAGACCACGTTTCTTCCTGAAGGGCCTTTTATACTGGGCCTGATGAAAAGAGCGGAAATCCATCTTTTTTGTTTTCCTAGCAGCCCACTGCTGCTAACGCTCTAGACTTGACAGCATGCCCAGTGCTAAAACGTCGCAAATTCACTGGACTGCTTCGCTTTCTCAGGACTAGGTAGCGCCACTTTATTCGTGCAGGATTTTCTCAGTGTGCAACGAACATACTGGCCCCTTCAGAAATACCCGTTTCTGACAGCATCCAATTTGTTGATAACTCGGGTACCGATGATCTTTTCCTTCGCAGCGTGTAAAAGTTGTTTACTTTGAGCCGGCTCCTCGGAAATTTCGTCTCGTCGGTCGAAAAGTGTGATGTTTTGATTCGTCTCGTCGGTCGCGGTTGTGAATTCGTTTCGTCGGTCGGTGTCAGGTTTTGGATTTGTTTCGTCGGTCGCATTTGTGGATTCGTTTCGCCGGTCGGTGTCGTGGTTTGCCTGGAATTGGAAGACCCGGTAGAACTTCCTAGGGAAAATAAGCCTTTTGGACAGGTACTCACCTGGCCCAAGTGAAATTAGGCCTTGAAAACAATTGTTTTTGTTTTAAAACGGTTCACCATTGCACCATTCGACGTCGAAACTGGTTGGAGCTTGGCTGCTGTTTGTTTTCTCGAAGGATCGGAAAGTGCCTGCAAACATATGACCCGGTAGCACTTTCAAACCAAATTAAGAGCCTTGGACAGGAACTCACCTGATCCAAGCAGCATAAGGCCTTGAAAGGTAAGAACGATGGATTCGGGACATTCGACCTTACTGGAGTGTGGCTGCATGATATGTTTTCAGCTGACACCAGCGAAGCTCGAAATGAAAACACCCTTGCATCAGGACCACTCGACCTCAGAATCTCGGAGCTTGGCTGCTGTTATGTTTGGATTTCGGTGAACGAGCAAAGTGTCTGAAAGAGTAGACCCGGTAGACCTCCTCAAGTGAAAATAAAGCCTTGGACAGGAACTCACCTGATCCAAAGGAAAAAGTGCCTTGTATGGTTCAATAAAACTGGACCCGCCGGAAGTGTTTTGGCCATTTGATGACAATCTGTTTCTGTCGCTGATTGGTCAACGCCGGTAGTGTTTTTTGATCTCCGGTGGTGATGCAATCGGCAACAGGAAACAAATTCAGCGCCGATAAGAAGTGAAAGTGTTGTGAAGATGATTGGAGCAGGAACGGTGGATGATTGCAGGTGTCGACGTGCAGCAAATTTTGTCTGCTGCTTATTGGTCAGCGGCGGGCGGTTTTTTAGTTTCCTCCGACGATGATGCAATGGGCAAAAGGCAAACTTTCGCCACCGGACGGGTACAAGAGCCTTTAGGGGTCTGCAGAGTGACGACTCTCGTGATGCCATCAGTCCCTGGATGCAATTTGGAGATTCTGGCCGTTGGCCAGCGAATTGGTGGAATCCCATCCTCCTTGAGAAGGACGAGCTGGTTCTCTTTCAGTGCCACAGGTGAGTTAAACCACTTTGATCTTTGTACTAATGATGACAAATATTCCAGGTGCCATCGACGCCAGATGTCCTGCAGCAGCTTTTGAGTTTGCTGCCACTTTCGAAGATAATTTGATGGGATGTCGTTGAAGTTGTCATCTGGAACGGATTTTAGGGAGGTGCCCACTAGAAAATGCCCTGGAGTAAGCGGCTCGAAATCCGTCGGATCGTCGCTCAGTGGAGTAATCGGGCGAGAGTTGAGGCAGCACTCTATCTGGCACAATAATGTGTCCATATCGTCGTAGGCCAACGGACGATCACGGACGACTCGAAGGAAATGTTTTTGGGCGGAATTAATTGCGGATTCCCATAATCCGCCGAAATGAGATGCTCGTGGCGGATTAAAATGCCACCTGATGTTGGAATCGGAGCATTCGGCAGCAACTCCTTGTGCGTGGTCGGACGAGCGCAGCAGTTTTCGCAATTCATTGCTGGCACCAAGAAAGTTTCTCCCGTTGTCGCTGTAGATGTCTGATGGTGGCCCTCGGCGAGACACGAAGCGACGAAGAGCCTGGATGAATTTGGCTGTCGTCAAATCGAAAACGAGTTCGATATGCACAGCCTTCGTAGTAAAGCAGACGAACACCGCTACAAATGCCTTGATTGGGGCTGATCGACGATGAGGAGGTTTGAGCAGGATCGGGCCCCAATAATCGACACCGGAAACCGAAAATGGTCGGGCAGCAACGACGCGTTCCTTTGGTAGCTCTGCCATAAATTGTTCAACCAATTTAGGGCGAGCTCGGACGCATATTATGCAGCGATGAACTACTGTTTTGGCCAGCTTTCTGGCCCC
Organism: Uranotaenia lowii; assembly: GCF_029784155.1. Lineage (NCBI taxonomy): Eukaryota > Metazoa > Arthropoda > Insecta > Diptera > Culicidae > Uranotaenia > Uranotaenia lowii. The sequence goes on from NC_073692.1 coordinate 416,304,145, forward strand.
TGTGATCCAGTACCGTAATCGAAGGATTCCAAGCAGCAATTGAGGTGCTGCGTGCAAATGCCTTTCGTGTAAGCACTCCACTAACAGGGCGGAGAATCGATGATTGTACGGAAGAAGAATTTGGTGCTTGGCGTCGTAATTTAGCGCTGATTTGTCGATTCGTCCTCCAACACGCATCAGGCGATCTGCATCCAGGAACGGAGTAAACCATCGGAGTTGGGACCTGATTGGAGCTGGCTTCGATGCTTGAAGAGCTGCTACGTGCTCGGAAAACTCTTGAGCTTGCACAAGTCGTATGAGGGCATTTTCGGCATCGCGAATTTCTGTCGCTGAGAGGAAGGATCTTTTTCTGGCTTCTGCGCTTCTAGACTTGCGTGACAACCTGAGGCAGAATGCTGTGACGCGCAGCATGGTTTGGTACTTCGAGAATCGGCCAACAAAGGTATCGATGAAGGAACTGTCTGCTGAGGCGGTTAGGCCGACCGGTTTGGATGTGCGGAATTCTAGATGGGTCTCGAAGGAGATGCTTGATGGCGATGTCAGCTGCAAAAAGTCATCGGACCGAAGCCAATTTGGTCCATTCCACCACAGTTTACAAGAGATCAGCGTTTTGGCGTCAATTCCTCGAGACAAATGATCAGCAGGGTTCTCTTGACCAGCTACGTGATTCCAGGAAGCGCCGACTGTTGCAAGCTGGATTTTTGAAACCCGATTGGCCACGAAAGTGGTCCAAACTGAGGGAGTCGCCTTCAGCCAGGCGAGCACCGTGGTTGAGTCGACCCAGAAGAAGGTTTCGAACTTCTTTCCGAAGATTGAGGAGATTTTTTGATACAATTGGGCAGCCTCGAGAGCCCCACAAAGTTCAAGCCGGGGAATGCTACGTTTTTTCAAAGGAGCGACTTTGGATTTGGCCGTGAGAAGGCCGACGGAAATAGAACCTGATAAGTCCTTTGATCGGAAGTAGGCACAGGCCCCGTAGGCGTTTTCTGAAGCGTCAGAAAACAGCTGGTTGGATTCAAATTCTGGAAGCACGACGCATCGTGGGATTCGAAGCTGATCAAGGACAGGTAATTGCGCATAGTAGTTTTGCCAATACGTGGTCAGAGATGGTGGTAGTGGCTGATCCCATCCCCATGGCTTGCCGTCGTCGGAGTTCAGACTCCACAGAGTCTGCATAAACATTTTTGCAGTAACGATGACAGGGCCTACCAATCCCAACGGGTCGAACAGCTGGGCGATTTGTGAGAGGGCCAACCTTTTGCAGAGAACCGCGTCTTGAGAGTGTTCAGGTAACCGAATTTGGAACCGGAAGTGATCCGAAGCTGGTTCCCAGTGCAAGCCCAAGGTTTTGATGGTTTGATCAGCTGCGAGCTCGACTGATGATTGAAGCGCACGTCGCTCGGAAGGAATGCCATCAAGAACGGACTCGATATTCGACGCAAATTTCCGGAATTCAAAACCTCCTCGTCGGCACAATTGGTCAAGTTGATTCCGTACTTCCGTCAGTTCTTCAGGAGTCCTTCCGCTAGTAACCAGGTCGTCTACGTACACATCTCTCTTCAGAATCGCCGCGCCCAAAGGAAAATCCGCTTTTTCGTCGTCTGCCAGTTGTTGTAGGGTTCTGGTGGCCAGGAATGGTGCACTAGCTGTGCCGTAGGTGACCGTTTTCAGCTCAAACGTGCTGACAGGCTCGTCCGGTGAACTTCGCCAAAGAATCCGTTGGAGAGGGGTGTCTCGTTCGTCGACCAGGATTTGACGGTACATTTTTTGGATGTCAGCGATGAGCAAAACGGGATTGATTCTGGTTCTCAGGATGATGGAACGAAGGTCGTCTTGGATGACTGCCCCGACCATGAGCACGTCGTTGAGCGATTTGCCAGATCCTGACTTGCACGAAGCATCGAAGACGACTCGCACCTTGGTAGTCGAGCTATCTTCGCGAATCACCGCATGATGAGGAAGGTAATACTGCTGGGTAGGTGGAGTAGAAGTGTCTACTCGCTGCATGTGCCCTAAGGTGACGTATTCGGCCATGAAGTCGTGATACTGAGCCTGTAGATTAGTGTCCCGTTGCAAGCGAGACTCGACCATCCGGAATCGACGTTGTGCTATGCTGCGATTGTCGCCTACGCTGGAAACAGGTTCCTTAAACGGCAATCGAACGATGTATCGACCTTCTGGAGTGCGTTGAATGTTCTGCGAAAAGTGCTTTTCGCAGGCTGCTTCTTCCACCGACATACAGGGAGCTGAATCTGCCTCTTCGATGATCCAGAATCGTTGCATGAGGCGATAAATATCTGTGACGGTTGCAAGATTGGCGATAACGGAGCTCGTAGCAGTAGAGTTGGTAACTTTCCCAGAAACAACCCATCCCAGAACAGAATTCACAAGAACAGGCAGTGAATCTCCAAGAGGAATTCTGCCAGACGGTTTGAAGAGATCGAAAAATATTCTGCGCCAAGGACGATGTCGATAGGGTTGGTTTGGTAAAAGTTAGGATCTGCGAGCTGAATTTCTTTCGGAAGGTTCCAATTAGAAATGTCTAAAGTGGCGGATGGCAAACTTAGAGTGAGTTTTGGCAATACGAGGAGCTCTACGATGGTCGAAAATCCGGTAACTCGAGAGTGTATGGTGGTGCGAAGCTTGGAGCGAGATTGAGTGGATGACTGACCAATTCCGGAGATGGACAGGTGAACTCTGGTGCGACGAACTTTGAGTTTTTGCGCAAATGACTCGGTGATGAAGTTGCATTCGCTACCCGAGTCGAGGAGCGCTCTGGCGAAGTGAGTATTGCCGTAATCATCCGTCAGTTTGATCACGGCCGTTGCTAGGAGCACCTTGTTAGGGTGACCCTTCTTGGGAAGTTTCCCGACTGCTGCAGACAATGATGACACTTCTTCGCTGGTAGGGTTAGAATCCCTGGATGTATTGCCCTCCGGTCTCGGCTTGCTGGATTCACCCTGGCTGGTACCTGTGCTGCATAGTTGGCTATGGTGGCGCCCTCGGCATTTTCGACAGCAGTTCTTTGATTGACAACTTCTCGATTGATGTCCCTTACGTAGGCAGTTCCGACAGAGTTGTTGACGGCGTACTAGTTTGTCCTTGTCTTCGATGGTCATCTTGGCGAACGTCTGGCATAGATAAAGTGGATGGTGTTCAGAGCAGGCGAAACATTGGCGAGGTGAGAATTGAGTGGCTCCATTGCTGATGATTGCTGATCGTTGAACCGGTTTTTTGGGTGCCGAAGACGAGGAAGTGTCCAGTTGAACGTTGCTCACACTCTGTAAAACGGTGACCCTCCGCTGAAGAAAGCTGACCAGATCTGGGAAGGTAGCTGCCTCATGAGTCAACGAAAATTCTTCCCAATCCCTTCGTGTAGTGGGGTCAAGGCGAATACTGAGCATACGAATCAGCAACACGTCCCAAAACTCGGTTCTTTCTCCCAGCTGCTTCAAGATGCGGACATTAGCTTCGAATCGTTCCACCAGAGAATGAAGATCACTTGCAGATTCCTTTTTCAACGGAGCAAACTCAAAAAGGGAGTCGACATAGGCTTGCTTCAAACGTGCAGGATTTTGGAAGTGATCTATCAGCAAGTTCCAAGCAACTGGGTAATTATTGGCGCTAATCGCAATCGTTTGTACCAGCTTCAACGCATCCCCCGCTAATGACGAACGCAAATAGTAAAACTTCTGAATATTGGACAATTCAGTCGACGAATGCACCAACGAAATAAATAAATCATGGAAATTCAACCAATTTTCGAGAGCGCCATTAAAAACGGGAAGTTTCACATCTGGGAGCCGAATTTGCGAAGAAGTAGGGAAATGCGCACCGGAGTGACAAGATTGGGAGCTCTGAGGCGATGTACTTTTATTCACGGACAGCAAGAAACCCTTCACCCGGTAGTAGTCCGTCTCGAACTGGGCCCGCTGCTTTAGCTGATGCTCCATCACCGCATTGTCGTCTACATCAGCGGCTTCAAGTTTGGCTTGCGTTTTGCCGAAGTCCACCCACAACACGGCCAGGTTCTCCAGCCGAACGGGAACTTCCATCGACTGACTTTCTTCGTCGAAGTTTTCAACGAAGACTTTGATTAGGTTGAACGACGTCTCGATACTTCGAAGTCGCATTTTGAGCGACTTGATACGCCGTTCCGTAGCCATCATGCACGTGCGTTAATCTGCAAGATAAATTCCCAGCGGAGCACAAAACGTACCAAAATAGAGGTGGTTGGAATATTAATTACCTTCTCGAGGCAATTTCAATGCCTTGTATAATTGTAAATTGATTGCAGCTCACTCCACCAACGTCGAGATGAAAAGGGTACCTTCCAGAATGTAGAGTAGTTCCGGACGCTCGGAGTTCGACGGGCATCCGGTTCGAAGGACCATGAACGGAAGTACCTTTATGTTCGCCGTTGGTTTTCCTCCTCAGTTGATTTTCTTTTCAGGTTCGTCATCAAGTTGCGCAGGTAAGTAAACAGGTAAGTATTCCTTTTCCCCTTTCAGCACCGGTAAGTATATTTTGCACTAGTTTTCCTTAATTACATTTATTACAGCACTACATTTAATTCAATATCTACTTTTCTTAATTATAACTAATTTTACTACTACACTTCAAAACTTTTAAATTTCAACATTAAATTTGTCGACGATCACTGCTCTGCTGAGATGTTTTGGTTGTTTTGGTTCAATGTTGACTGCACGGCCGCCACTGTCGGAAAAAGAGACCACGTTTCTTCCTGAAGGGCCTTTTATACTGGGCCTGATGAAAAGAGCGGAAATCCATCTTTTTTGTTTTCCTAGCAGCCCACTGCTGCTAACGCTCTCGACTTGACAGCATGCCCAGTGCTAAAACGTCGCAAATTCACTGGACTGCTTCGCTTTCTCAGGACTAGGTAGCGCCACTTTATTCGTGCAGGATTTTCTCAGTGTGCAACGAACATTAATAATTCTCGCAAAAAGCCCTTTCATTTGGCGTTTTTCCCGAAAAATTGTAAATTTTACACGGAAAATAATAAAAAGGTAAAATTTACCGAGACAGCAAAGGTGAATGCTCGCAAAAGCCAAAAAGGTAACTTCCACCTATTCGAGGTGAAACTCACCTCACAGCGAGGTAAAATATACCTGAAACGAAGAATGAAAAAAGGTACAATTCACCGAGAAAAATTGTGAATCCAAAAAAGGTAAATTTCACCTCGTAGCGAGGTGAATTGAGCTGAATCAAAAAGTATAATCCACCTAGAAAGAAAGGTAAATCCAAATAAGGTAAAACTTACCTCGTAGCGAGGTGAAGTTGACCTGGATTGAGCTAAACAAAACGGTACAAATCATCTCGAAAAAAAGTAACTATTTGACGAATCCGTTTATTGAGGTTGTCGGATTATTTGCATCCGTATCCTACAGAGGTTAAGCTGTTTTGCCGTTTAGGAACAAGTTCTGCTTCGTGCACAATATGTGAAAATCGGAACAAAATGGTAAGTGTTTTCTTAGATTTCATTTAGTTGTGCTGGTTCTCTTCATAATACTTTGCTTTTGTTTCAGATCGGCCCACAGAGCTTCGTGTTGTATTCCCGTCAGCCTTCAGATATTATTCCGGACAAGCCGGACCTGACCTCAACAATTTTTAAAGAACACGGTGATATATTTCAAAAATAAATATTAGGTAACAGTCCCTATTTATTTCAAATAAATACCAATTTTTTCATGAATTGTGTTTTTTTAAATTGATTATTATTGAAGAAACCAATCAAGCAAACAACCATTTACCTTTTAAATCAGGGAATGGGAAAACGATATTATTTACTATTTTGCTAGGTGAATGAGAAAATGGTAAAATCTACCTTTTTTGCTAGGTGAATTGAAAAAAGGTAAAATTTACCTTTTTGCTAGGTGAATGAAAAAAAGGTAAAATTTACCTCGAAAGAGGGGTGGAAAAAATTCACCTCGCAAAAAGGTAAATTTTACCTTTTTTTTATTTTCCGTGTACTATTTCATAGTTACTAGTGCTGGTAACTTTAAATAGTAACTAGAACTCTCTAACATCGATTTTAATAATCCTCGTAAAAAGCCCTTTCAATTGGCGTAATTTGTAAATTTTAATATTTTCATAGTTACTAGAGTGCTGGTAACTTTTACCAGTTACAAGAAATCTTTAACATTGATTTTATTAATACAACAAGCCCCTTCCACAGTTCCTGGTGCATGAAAAAGCCGTTGGCTCACACAGCACCACAATACAAAGTCAATACACATCATTTGGCTCAAGTGTTACAATTTTGCTGAGCCAGCAAGCTCAAGAAATTTCGGCTCCTTGATGCTAACAAACTCTAAGCAAAATGCAAAACCTTGGCTCCTAGAGCCAGATGAGGTCTGAGCTTAATTGAGCATTTATTGGTGGGCTAGAATTGGCTCCAGCTTTCTTCGCTCTCGAGCTTCAAGAGCTTTGATGCTCAGCCGCTTGAGCAAGAGCATTTCAATCCCTGGGATAAGATAAGAAATCAAGAATAAATTCAAAATTATGGAAAAGGATTTAAACTTCCGAAAATCATATTTAGTTTATTCGAAATGTAGGTACGATATATTTTTGCCGTGAGAAATAGTGAACTTGTGTGAGTTTTTTTATTTGATAACATGACGATTTTATTTGCTAATTACAACTTACCCAAAAACTTCTGAAGCATAAAATGTTTTATTTGAACAAGTGCAACCGATTTTCAATAAATTAAAAAAAAAAATAAACCTCCTTTGTGTTCGAAAAATGAGATCCTATAATGAGATCCTTAAACTATCTTGAAAAGAATTGTAGCAATAAGCAAGATCGCTTCAAATCCCAAAATTCACTTCAAATTCCTAGGAAACGCTTCAAGCTGCAATGAATGGATCGGTGCCAGACACTGTTAACATCATAGCTTTTTGACTTCGGCAAAAATAGTGATCCATTCTTTAAAAATAGTTAAAAGTACTTCAACCGTAATTGCTGCAAACATATGTAGTCTTTTCTTCCAATCTAAACACACATCAGGGCGCCAAGTCAGATGTGCTCCAAGCAAACATTTCACATCGTCGATGAGAGCGCACAAGAAAAGCATTTTCCTCCTCAAAATCTTATCCATGGATGCGTTTGCCTTCGGAGTCAGGATGCGGAAATAAACTGTCGGTCGGGGGTGCACAAAAAAGGTGACACATCTCGGGTGCACCCGACTAAGGTCTCTTCCGGGCGGACAAAATCTGTTAGAAACGGGATGCTTCCGCCAGCTTGCATCCTCTTTGCCCCTCGTCATCGTAGGAGTGTCTCGATGCCAAAAAGACGACGACGACGACGACATCGTTGCTTGCTTAACGGGATTAACGCTTTTTCCAATTACCATATGTATCAGATGGAGGCAAGTTTTTTGCAACATTTTATTGCTTTCGAATGCACCTTGACACATCCTCCAACTTTGTTCCGCCCCCCGCCAAACGGCGCCACCCATCGGGGAAGACATCGCATACGTTCTGAGGACTCGTAAAAATGGCACGAAATTTGATTCTCGATAGTTGCTGGCAGAAACAGGTGAGCCAAGGATAGTGCTGCTCGATGCTCTTGCACCTTCAGGAAAAATAAATATCAAACTTTGCCACGACACGGTCTTTGTTTTCCCGGAGACAGAGAGATAGAGGCTGAGTTTCGGCTTGCCCTACAGATCCTTCTTACCAGACTCCTGATTTCGAGGGCTTGAAATTCGAAGTTGAATTTAAATATTTGCATGTTTACGAGAAAGTCGATTCCGAGATGGAAATCAGCAAATCGTACCCGTTGACAAATAAATTGTTGGTTCTTCGAGAAACTAAGCATACGACTCGAATTTCTCTTTTTTTCAGTGCCTAACTAAATCTCAGTGATTTAATCGTTTTTTTTTAATTTTTACTTGATTTTGCATGTATTACAAAAATTATTTAAACTTACGGTTGACTTACATCGAATGGCTTAAGTTTCATAAAATGTACTTCGGTTATGGTTTACACATTCCATGATTTTTATCCATTCTCGACAAGATTATTCCGAAACACAAAATTTTATAAAAATCGATTAAAATACAGCTGAGGGAAATGCTCTTAAAGTTGTGTTGATCCTCCAGGTGGTCGGATTTTTACAAAATCGAACATAATTTTTATGTTCTTACGTATAGCTGAGCAGCGACTAGATCAGCCAACGCAAGGTACTCTAAGAGTACGGAACCTCAGGGCTGGCTGGCTACTGAATAACCAAGGAGATTCACGGATAAAATACATAAAACCGGAAATTTCATGTTTATTGTGATTTTATTGATGTTTTGTGTGGCGTGTTGTCTGTGTGTATAAAACAATGTTCTGTCTGTAATGTGACGTGTAAAAGTTTTACTAACCGTGATGTGCTGCTGTTAATGCTACGTCGCGACGTCGCACAGTGGGGCAGGACCTATGAAAGCTTGGCCAAAACCCCTTTTTGTAATTTTAAAAATTCATCATAAATTTATGCTTTTCAGAAACTGGACATTACACTGATCACAAATCTGTCAAACAAAATTTAAATTTCGTTGTTTCATACAATTATCTGCTTAGGTGAAGTTGGGGTTTGATGCTGTTGCATTTTATCGCAAAATCAAAAAAATATTTTCAATAGTCCACTAAAATTTTATTTCTTGAAGAAATAAAAAAAAATTAACATGGATGTGTTCAGAATAATATGAAGTTAATTTATTTGAGGTTGAAGAATCGAAAAAAAAATCTTAATTTTTTTTACGAGCATAAACGTACAACGTTAAAAAATTACGAATTTTCATCATATTGGGACATCTGGAAAACATGTTACCCCACGTTACCCCACTCTCATTTCTTCTCAAACATTTAAATGAAGTCTCAGCTATCCAACAAAACAAAAACTAGTTGCCACTTTTTGCCTATTCAAAAGTTATTCACGTTTTGGTGAAACATGTTTTTGGACAATTTGCCACCAAAATACACTCTTTGAACAGCCATAACTTTTTTGTTTTAAGTCCAATCGAGTTGCAGTCTTCGGATCAAATAATTAAGGAAATGATTGGTAAAGAACAAAATATTTTATGAAAAACCAGTTTTTTATGCTTCTTTAGAACACAACGTCTCAGATTCCCTTTCACACTTGAGATTCATTACAACCCTTTTCCGTTGTCAGATTTAGCTCAAATTTGGCATATAGCCTTCTGATGATTCCTTTAAACCATCCAAGTCTTTTTCTGCAATTGTTTTGATTTTGAAGTAGGTATTTGTTAAGACGAATTTGATAAATTAAATAAAAAATATCCTTAATTGTGATTTTTTATTAAGGATTAAACCGTGAATAGCTCTTTACACGATGATACAAACAACATGCTTTGTTAAGCAAAAGTTTAAGTGCACAAAAATCCGCATCTTTTGATGGCATTGGTAATAAAAATATTTTACGCTAGGTAAACATTTTGGTCAGTTGAACACAAAATTTTTGGACCAAAAAAATTTTTTTCCCCTGAAAATAGCTTGCTTATTTTAAATTTTAATATGAATTCGGTTCAGTTTTAATTTTTAACGTGTAGTTTTTAATCCAAACAAAATTTTAAAAAATATAAAATATATAATTTTTATGAAAATGTTTGAACCCAGAATTTACTGAAAATCAAATATTTTGAAAGCGGACTTTTTCAAAGATCGCGTTTGCGGAACCTCTAAACATGATTTTTTTTATTCGACCCCATACAAAAGTTTGTTCTCCACATCCTAATGTATCATTTGGAGGGTGAGCCGCCAGATTCCAAGAAATTATGCAATTTTGGGACACCCTACTGAGTAGCCTTCAAGTTGATAAGGAAAATCTGCTAAACAAAGTTGTCTAGATCAAATTTCACAACATCTAGATGAAAAAAAGTTACATAAAATTAAAGATTTTGATCAGATGAACAACTTTTTAGAAGACATCAAACCAGTAGGATTTCATTTAAAAAAGTTATGAGGTTTTGACCATCGATTGGTCAGGTCTGCCCCACTGTGCGTCGTAGTCCGGAAGCAGAAGGGCCGTCGATTTAAGGGCGTATCGACAGGGTGCCGTAACCTTCGGCGCCAGCAGGCTTTGCTGGACTCGGTCGTTGCAAGCGTCTTCCTTCTTTGGCTTTTAATCGGCCTGCCCACGAAAGTGCCCCGTATCCAGGCAAGCCGAGAAGCGAAGTCCTCCTCGATAATTAGGGATCCGCAGAACCCGAGGACGAAGATGATCCTAACCTCACCTTCACGAACAAGGACTTTACACGATATACACGAGAGCGGATTTTCCGGAAGCAAGCTTCCTTTTCGCATTCCATTTTCTCTTTTTGTTTCTTCCTTCTTGTTCCTTCTCTGTTAATTGACAGTAGTCAGCAGTAAAATGTAGCCTGCTGTGGTGCTATCCTATTTTGAGACTGAACAAGGAACATGAATTTTCTAGAGCTTAACATATAAAACTACAAAATTAAAACAAAAATCAATCGATTTGTAACAAACCGGTTGCAATTTAAAGAGATGAATCTTACTGTGTAAGTTGAAATTTCAGGGAATAGATTAGATAAATAGATTGATAAATGTATAAATGAAAGATTGAACAAGTCAAAATAACAAGATATCACTTCCTAAAGTGTATTTACACAAAATTTAAAGGCTATAAATTGATAATGGTTCCGAATAACTCGAAAAATCGTGACGCGAATTCCTTTATTTATCACAACTTACTAATGAGTGAATTCACGTGAAACATTACAGAGGCATAAAGGGATTTTTTTATTATCTGACAATTTGCGCCGGGGGTCTTTGGATATTTCTCCAAAATTTAAAATTTTGTTCGTTTCAGCACCATAAAAAAAACATGTGTTTTTGCAGATTTCTAAGACTTTTATTTTTCGAGTTAGATAACGTTTAAGTTTTTTTGAAAAAAAAAACTACCCTCTTTTCAAATGCCCATAACTTTGTAAATTTTCAACGTAGATTATAAAAAAGCACATCAAAACGCATTAAAATTTGACCAGCCATTCAAATAAAATATTAACAAAAAATTCTATATTGATTCTCGGTATAAAATAAAGTAAATATGTTAAAAACAACGTCAAAAAGTACCGTCTGCATCACCAAAATTTTTGAAACCTATTTCATTTTATAGTCCTTTTTAAGTTCACAACTTTCATCTGAAGACACCAAAGTAGGCCAAAAAACTCCTTCAAGAGTTATGAAAGAAACAGTGACAATAAATTTTAAAGTCAAAAACTAGTAATTTTCGAACAACTGCACTCACATATAGGGATTTCTTCTCTTATCGTACGCAAGTGCACCGGGGGTTATAAAATCCGCAAAAATACCATTTTATAGTCAAATTAGTTTTACAACTTTCACCTGAAGACACACAAAATGAGCCAATCACTCCTTCAAGAGTTATGAAAGAAATAAGAACCATATGTATTGTTGCCGCCCGCGTCAGGATATAACTATTCTCGCACAGTCACGCGCTTATACGCAGAACACCATTTACACGAACGTTCATTCTAAACCATACCCTAGAAACGATTATATTCATTGATTGCTCTTTCATCTAATTTTTAAAAAGAGAAGATAAATAACTTGTCAATAAAATAATATCAACATGCTTTGTTTACAACTCTGCACCTACACTGGGTACCTCGATTTTAACAATGGTCGCATCGCTAATGTACGTTCGATCGCCGTTTTTATCTACTGCACACGGAAAAGGTTCTTGTGATGCTTTAGGGCATCCGCAGCAATCGCGAGCAAAGTGAAAATGCTCACGAGTTTAATCAATTCCATACCGCACCGGGGGTTAGTATGAAGGTGAGCAAAATAGGGGCCGATGCCGTTCGGGACCGACAAAATCACCAAATTTGCTCACTAGAAAGGGGCGAGAGCAAACATGCACTGAAAAAATTCTACCGTTTTGAGCAGAATTAAACAAACGATGCCCGCATACTAAAAAACTATATCTAAAACAGTCCATACAATTCATCAACGCTTTCAGAAAGAGTGATTGTCTCTGTTAACGCAGATGTTCTATTAAACTTTACTTCGACAACGATAAGAACAAAACATTAACGTTCATGTGAAAAGGTGATGGCATCCGGATAGGTGATAGAATGGTACAACGATTTCCTGTAATTTTTCTTTAATCGTAAAAATGATCTCAAACCTTTACTCATACCGTCCCTTCTTTCTGTCATATGCACGTCAAAAACGAACAAAACGTTGGTCAAAGATGCCAGATGGTTTTGCACGGTAATCAGTACACATTTTGAAATTTCTTTGATATGCGGATACGGAATCTAAAGACTTTATAGAATATTGCACTGAATATAGTTTTCAATGATACTAATTAAACCTTTAAGCTACATATTTTAACACCGCCTGCCTTTATTGACATAATGTAATATAAATATGAGGTAAATAAAAACGTTTTTTAAGCAATTTCTTTGATAGATTTTTTATGAGGGTCTAAGATGCAAACATGTGACATATAGAAACATAGAATTTACGTTTGCATTGTATATTTATGACATTCTCGATTCAAAGCTTTCATTTTGAATTGAACGAAATATCTGAATTGGATTAATAAATAGTATATTTACATCTTCATAACTTCATTTCGGGACTACATGTTTGAAATCTACCTTTTTCTAAAAGCTACCGATCTTCGTCTATAATTCTTTTTTATTTTAATATTTCCCTTTCTATCATCCTTTCTTCTCTCACAAAGTGTTAAGTTAAGCAAACAATTGTAAACAACTATCATCGATTTTGGTCCTTATAACCTAAAGGTATGAGCCGTTTCAAATAAATAAATTGTTAAAAAAAATAACATTCATTTGTTAGTACACATAGTCATATCCTATATAATCATCTGAAATATATTTATTGAAAATTTCATTTCTCAATATCCGTACAAATTTTGATAAAACATTGAAACTGGCACCACTGTCGCAAACGGTTGTCATTCGTTTGTTTTGCTTGCTGCGCCGGGAAATTGTTGCCTCAACCTTGCGCGCCGCAATCAGGCCGCCCGGAAGAAGATGCAGGTTTCGTTTGTGATCCGGGACGCCGAAGAGAACTGGATCCGATCAATGGACGGCTTTACTCGGCTGGGCGCGATGCCATCATCCGGGTGTGGAACTGCACCCAGATCAGCTCCCAGGAACCGTACATCCAGAGCAAGGAACACCTCCACGATTGGGTCAACGATATAGTTTTGTGCTGCGTGGAAGAAATTGTGAGTTGATTATGCATTAAAAATGAATAAAAAATTAATACTTTCTTTTCTTCTACAGTAATAAGTGCAAGTCGTGACACCACCGTGAAAGTGTGGAATGCCCACAAAGGATTTTGCATGTCGACGCTACGAACTCACCGAGATTACGTTCAGGCACTGGCCTACGCCACGGAAACAGGTGGCTAGCTCCGGTCTGGACAAGGCCATCTTCCTGCTGGAGGAATCCGCACACCGGGGCATTCAAGGAATGCAAGAACCGATGACATTTTTTGTACCAGGTACGTGGAAATTAAAACCATTTTTAAAACAATTTCCTATGATCCCGTTTGTTATATTTTAGGTTACGCTGCCGGAACCCTCAAAGATTTACTCCGTGCTATGGATTGTTTGCTTCGGAAAGTTCTACAGGTGCGTGCATGCTGTGCGAAATGAGGAGGAGGCAGCCGGAAAAAATGTACATTTCGGGCAAGTTTGTGATAAACGTGATTTAATAAAGTGATGAAATTGAAATGATTTTCATTCTAATCCGAAAGAATTCCATAAGCACTGAACGAAATTTTGCGTTAGTGTGCGTGTGCGTCTTTTAGCTAACGGTTCCTAAAACGGTCTGCTTAGCGTTGGAATCAAATCGCTACGGAACTTTTAACGTTGACGTTTAGGAATGATAGCTCCTCAAAATAACTATAATGAAACGGTTCGTACTATGATCATTCCGATTTCTGTAACAGTTCGATTGACGGTTTGGTAAATCGTTTAAAATATTCCTACACATGTTCATTCCAGAAACAGTTCAATGCCCTGAAAACGTTATTCATAAGCGTATTATAAACCATACTCTAACTGTTCCTAGAACAGTGTCTCCATATAAAGGTTTTAACAGTTTTAAACAGTAACATAACTTAACGCCATATTCAACAGACCGTCGTTTTGGAATTCAAGATAAGTGCAATGTTTTTTATGGTTTCAGATATCATTTTCTAAACGTTTTTTTACACTATTTCTTAACGTTTTATAACTACTACAGGAACCGTCATGTTACAATATTTCGTATTCGGGTGTCGCAGCGTGTAGATGTTTGTTGATGTTTATTTTAAGAAAAAAAATTGTATCAGATTAAAATTGTGGATGGATTTTTTTGTAATAACCAGTTAAAATTCGCAATTTCGTTACATTTTTTTCGGGGTTTTCCAGGAATTGAACGAGAAAGTGTAAATGCTGGTTCTGATGGTGAGTTATTTATTTTGTATTTTATACTGTTTTTGACTTTTTTCTACCTATGAATTTTGATAACATTTTTTCCTTTCTCACTCAATTTCAGATAAACAAACTTGAAGCATCGTAATTTGTGACCAAAAATGGTCACTCGGAGTTTCTTGGAGTAATAATAATCGAGACCAGTGCGCTGTGCAGGATTTTTGTATCCAACCGGCCAATATGGGTGGCATTCCAGTACTGTCCCTACCGATTCGGCATTCGAAACGAGGTCTCTCAATAAGTTTGCAACTAATGGGACCCAGTTTTCCGGAGCAGCAATTATTTCAATCAGCACGTTGGATAGAAAAAGAAGTTGAAGATTTTTTAGAAAAGTATGATTTTAATATAAATATAATAAACAAATAAAGTTGAATTTTAGTTGAATTGTTTGGTTTGTTGAATTTTGTTTTTCGGGTCCATTTGTTAGGAAATATAAGTGCCCGGCGTTTTGAAAGCAAAATCGAGCTTAATTCGAAAATATATTCTTATCTGAACTTATTTTATTCAATCAAGTCGTCCTACAATTCAATAAGTTTTTTAATCACAATCCAGCAAACGGGTGACATGGAATTGGAAACACCGTAAGGGAAACTCAACGCTTTACAACCACCACCGGTTGAAAGCGGTGTCCTATAGATATGATGACGAGGCCAAGCGAAGCAAACATCCTGCTCGGAAGTTCGAAGCTGCTTGGCCTTGCTGCTTCTGTATGGCATGTTCAACCAGGATGTAGACTTTGACGTCACGATACGGATAGCAGCTATCCCGTCAAATAACTGCCAATACCCCCAGGCCCTTTTAAGACCAACATTCATCGAAATTTCAGCAAAAAACTGACGACTCCGAAAATTTACTCGGTGCGTATTAATTTAAATTTAGATTTTCTTCAAAAGTTTTCTCAGTGCAATGCTAAATTTAAAAATAATTATGCTACCGCCCGGTGCGCGAAAGAGTGTGTATCCCAAAACCGGTCCGCTGAAATGAGCAAAACCGGGCCGCGTATTACTCACTTATGGTGCGTTTGCTCTTAAGAAGTAACATAAAAAGAATAGCGAGAAATGCTAGAATTTAAAAAAAAAACAGCAAATTTAAATTACCCTAAAGCTAAACTGACATAAATCTTAAAGATTATTTCAAAATAAATTTCATTTTTTTTTAATTTTTACAATATTCCATATCTAATAAATAATCTAATAAAATTTAACACTGTCGCTGGTAATAACGACAATATATTAAAAAAAAAACTGACCGTGACATTTAATGATATCGCAATTCTTTGCTTGTATAAAAAGATGAAAATCTGCGTTTTCAACAGAAGTTTTCATTAAGAAAAAATCTTACAAAACTTGACTATCAAATCGTCTATGTGTTCAAATAAATCAATTGATTTAGTCTAAATTAAGAGACAAAATTAAGCTACAATATTCGTACCATAAGTTTATTCATATTTATA
>NC_073692.1:416320620-416446401 GCF_029784155.1 Uranotaenia lowii
TTGTCATTTTTGTCATTTTTGTCATTTTTGTCATTTTTGTCATTTTTGTCATTTTTGTCATTTTTGTCATTTTTGTCATTTTTGTCATTTTTGTCATTTTTGTCATTTTTGTCATTTTTGTCATTTTTTGTCATTTTTGTCATTTTTGTCATTTTTGTCATTTTTGTCATTTTTGTCATTTTTGTCATTTTTGTCATTTTTGTCATTTTTGTCATTTTGTCATTTTTGTCATTTTTGTCATTTTTGTCATTTTTGTCATTTTTGTCATTTTTGTCATTTTTGTCATTTTTGTCATTTTTGTCATTTTTGTCATTTTTGTCATTTTTGTCATTTTTGTCATTTTTGTCATTTTTGTCATTTTTGTCATTTTTGTCATTTTTGTCATTTTTGTCATTTTTGTCATTTTTGTCATTTTTGTCATTTTTGTCATTTTTGTCATTTTTGTCATTTTTGTCATTTTTTGTCATTTTTGTCATTTTTGTCATTTTTGTCATTTTTGTCATTTTTGTCATTTTTGTCATTTTTGTCATTTTTGTCATTTTGTCATTTTTGTCATTTTTGTCATTTTTGTCATTTTTGTCATTTTGTCATTTTGTCATTTTTGTCATTTTTGTCATTTTTGTCATTTTTGTCATTTTTGTCATTTTTGTCATTTTGTCATTTTTGTCATTTTTGTCATTTTTGTCATTTTTGTCATTTTTGTCATTTTTGTCATTTTTGTCATTTTTGTCATTTTTGTCATTTTTGTCATTTTGTCATTTTTGTCATTTTTGTCATTTTGTCATTTTTGTCATTTTTGTCATTTTTGTCATTTTTGTCATTTTTGTCATTTTTGTCATTTTTGTCATTTTTGTCATTTTTTGTCATTTTTGTCATTTTTTGTCATTTTTGTCATTTTTGTCATTTTTGTAATTTTTGTCATTTTTGTCATTTTTGTCATTTTTGTCATTTTTGTCATTTTTGTCATTTTTGTCATTTTTGTCATTTTTGTCATTTTTGTCATTTTTGTCATTTTTGTCATTTTTGTCATTTTTGTCATTTTTGTCATTTTTGTCATTTTTGTCATTTTTGTCATTTTTGTCATTTTTGTCATTTTTGTCATTTTTTGTCATTTTTGTCATTTTTGTCATTTTTGTCATTTTTGTCATTTTTGTCATTTTTGTCATTTTTGTCATTTTTGTCATTTTTGTCATTTTTGTCATTTTTGTCATTTTTGTCATTTTTGTCATTTTTGTCATTTTTGTCATTTTTGTCATTTTTGTCATTTTTGTCATTTTTGTCATTTTTGTCATTTTTGTCATTTTTGTCATTTTTGTCATTTTTGTCATTTTTGTCATTTTTGTCATTTTTGTCATTTTTGTCATTTTTGTCATTTTTGTCATTTTTGTCATTTTTGTCATTTTTGTCATTTTTGTCATTTTTGTCATTTTTGTCATTTTTGTCATTTTTGTCATTTTTGTCATTTTTGTCATTTTTGTCATTTTTGTCATTTTTGTCATTTTTGTCATTTTTGTCATTTTTGTCATTTTTGTCATTTTTGTCATTTTTGTCATTTTTGTCATTTTTGTCATTTTTGTCATTTTTGTCATTTTTGTCATTTTTGTCATTTTTGTCATTTTTGTCATTTTTGTCATTTTGTCATTTTTGTCATTTTTGTCATTTTTGTCATTTTTGTCATTTTTGTCATTTTTGTCATTTTTGTCATTTTTGTCATTTTTGTCATTTTTGTCATTTTTGTCATTTTTGTCATTTTGTCATTTTTGTCATTTTTGTCATTTTTGTCATTTTTGTCATTTTTGTCATTTTTGTCATTTTGTCATTTTTGTCATTTTTGTCATTTTTGTCATTTTTGTCATTTTTGTCATTTTTGTCATTTTTGTCATTTTTGTCATTTTTGTCATTTTTGTCATTTTTGTCATTTTTGTCATTTTTGTCATTTTTGTCATTTTTGTCATTTTTGTCATTTTTGTCATTTTTGTCATTTTTGTCATTTTTGTCATTTTTGTCATTTTTGTCATTTTTGTCATTTTTGTCATTTTTGTCATTTTTGTCATTTTTGTCATTTTTGTCATTTTTGTCATTTTTGTCATTTTTGTCATTTTTGTCATTTTTGTCATTTTTGTCATTTTTGTCATTTTTGTCATTTTTGTCATTTTTGTCATTTTTGTCATTTTTGTCATTTTTGTCATTTTTGTCATTTTTGTCATTTTTGTCATTTTTGTCATTTTGTCATTTTTGTCATTTTTGTCATTTTTGTCATTTTTGTCATTTTTGTCATTTTTGTCATTTTTGTCATTTTTGTCATTTTGTCATTTTTGTCATTTTTGTCATTTTTGTCATTTTTGTCATTTTTGTCATTTTTGTCATTTTTGTCATTTTTGTCATTTTTGTCATTTTTGTCATTTTTGTCATTTTTGTCATTTTTGTCATTTTTGTCATTTTTGTCATTTTTGTCATTTTTGTCATTTTTGTCATTTTTGTCATTTTTGTCATTTTTGTCATTTTTGTCATTTTTGTCATTTTTGTCATTTTTGTCATTTTTGTCATTTTTGTCATTTTTGTCATTTTTGTCATTTTTGTCATTTTTGTCATTTTTGTCATTTTTGTCATTTTTGTCATTTTTGTCATTTTTGTCATTTTTGTCATTTTTGGCATTTTTGTCATTTTTGGCATTTTTGTCATTTTTGGCATTTTTGTCATTTTTGTCATTTTTGTCATTTTTGTCATTTTTGTCATTTTTGTCATTTTTGTCACTTTTGTCATTTTTGTCATTTTTGTCATTTTTGTCATTTTTGTCATTTTTGTCATTTTTGTCATTTTTGACATTTTTGTCATTTTTGTCATTTTTGTCATTTTTGTCATTTTTGTCATTTTTGTCATTTTTGTCATTTTTGTCATTTTTGTCATTTTTGTCATTTTTGTCATTTTTGTCATTTTTGTCATTTTTGTCATTTTTGTCATTTTTGTCATTTTTGTCATTTTTGTCATTTTTGTCATTTTTGTCATTTTTGTAATTTTTGTCATTTTTGTCATTTTTGTCATTTTTGTCATTTTTGTCATTTTTGTCATTTTTGTCATTTTTGTCATTTTTGTCATTTTTGTCATTTTTGTCATTTTTGTCATTTTTGTCATTTTTGTCATTTTTGTCATTTTTGTCATTTTTGTCATTTTTGTCATTTTTGTCATTTTTGTCATTTTTGTCATTTTTGTCATTTTTGTCATTTTTGTCATTTTTGTCATTTTTGTCATTTTTGTCATTTTTGTCATTTTTGTCATTTTTGTCATTTTTGTCATTTTTGTCATTTTTGTCATTTTTGTCATTTTTGTCATTTTTGTCATTTTTGTCATTTTTGTCATTTTTGTCATTTTTGTCATTTTTGTCATTTTTGTCATTTTTGTCATTTTTGTCATTTTTGTCATTTTTGTCATTTTTGTCATTTTTGTCATTTTTGTCATTTTTGTCATTTTTGTCATTTTTGTCATTTTTGTCATTTTTGTCATTTTTGTCATTTTTGTCATTTTTGTCATTTTTGTCATTTTTGTCATTTTTGTCATTTTTGTCATTTTTGTCATTTTTGTCATTTTTGTCATTTTTGTCATTTTTGTCATTTTTGTCATTTTTGTCATTTTTGTCATTTTTGTCATTTTTGTCATTTTTGTCATTTTTGTCATTTTTGTCATTTTTGTCATTTTTGTCATTTTTGTCATTTTTGTCATTTTTGTCATTTTTGTCATTTTTGTCATTTTTGTCATTTTTGTCATTTTTGTCATTTTTGTCATTTTTGTCATTTTTGTCATTTTTGTCATTTTTGTCATTTTTGTCATTTTTGTCATTTTTGTCATTTTTGTCATTTTTGTCATTTTTGTCATTTTTGTCATTTTTGTCATTTTTGTCATTTTTGTCATTTTTGTCATTTTTGTCATTTTTGTCATTTTTGTCATTTTTGTCATTTTTGTCATTTTTGTCATTTTTGTCATTTTTGTCATTTTTGTCATTTTTGTCATTTTTGTCATTTTTGTCATTTTTGTCATTTTTGTCATTT
This sequence comes from Uranotaenia lowii, assembly GCF_029784155.1. Classification (NCBI taxonomy): domain Eukaryota; kingdom Metazoa; phylum Arthropoda; class Insecta; order Diptera; family Culicidae; genus Uranotaenia; species Uranotaenia lowii. The sequence goes on from NC_073692.1 coordinate 416,324,664, forward strand.
TTGTCATTTTTGTCATTTTTGTCATTTTTGTCATTTTTGTCATTTTTGTCATTTTTGTCATTTTTGTCATTTTTGTAATTTTTGTAATTTTTGTAATTTTTGTCTTTTTTGTCATTTTTGTCATTTTTGTCATTTTTGTCATTTTTGTCATTTTTGTCATTTTTGTCATTTTTGTCATTTTTGTCATTTTTATCATTTTTGTCATTTTTTTCATTTTTGTCATTTTTGTCATTTTTGTCATTTTTGTCATTTTTGTCATTTTTGTCATTTTTGTCATTTTTGTCATTTTTGTCATTTTTGTCATTTTTGTCATTTTTGTCATTTTTGTCATTTTTGTCATTTTTGTCATTTTTGTCATTTTTGTCATTTTTGTCATTTTTGTCATTTTTGTCATTTTTGTCATTTTTGTCATTTTTGTCATTTTTGTCATTTTTGTCATTTTTGTCATTTTTGTCATTTTTGTCATTTTTGTCATTTTTGTCATTTTTGTCATTTTTGTCATTTTTGTCATTTTTGTCATTTTTGTCATTTTTGTCATTTTTGTCATTTTTGTAATTCTGGTAATTTTTGTCATTTTTGTAATTTTGGTCATTTTACTTATTGAAGTAATTTTTGTAATTCTGGTAATTTTTGTAATTTTTGTAATTTTTGTCATTTTTGTCATTTTTGTCATTTTAGTTATTGAAGTCATTTTTGATTTAGCATCGAAAAAACGCTGATATTTCACATAAACTTAATTTTGTCCTTACTCTGTTATATGTTAAAATTTATGATTGCAACTGTCAGACTAACGGGCTCAAATGAGGACCTCCTGCTTCGTTCAAATCTTCTCTTAACATTCGCATGGAATTCAAACGCTACCAGACATATTTTCCACCAGGGATGAATTCCCGGAGGGGCAAAAAATCTTCCCCCAGAGTTTATGGGACAACGCCTTTTTCATGAGCGCGCCAAAAAACTGGCTCTGTCTATGATTTTTGCCCAATTGTCGCGCATTAGCAAGCATGTTTCTGGCATTTCAATTTTCAATTAAAATGCAAATCAACGACCCGCAGGCAAGCAGCCCATCGCTGGCTGGACCCGAGATTTGAGTTTGAAACAACCCTCGGTGGTCATATTTAACTGTTTTTTTGAGTTGCTGGAGGCCCGGCTTCGAAGCCTAGAAATACCATGTACCGCGTAGGGTGCCGACCGAATGGAAAATGCGATGCTAATTTAAATGGCCAGCATAATCTTGAAGAATGGAGCTGCCTTCCTCACACATAAACACACAGATAGTAAGGTTTTTCCATGGGGTAGGTAGGAAACTTTTTGTCGCCATCAGCGCTGGACAAAATTGGGTGAGATAATTTTTTCGCTTGCGATCTCGATAATGTGACAGTTGGTGGAAGTTATGCTTTTTTTTTTTTTTATTTATTAATGCTCAGCTCAAAGTTTATGGCTATATGCATATCTTATAACTAAATATAAACATTAATATTACAATAAAAGCGTCTTCGTTATAAAATTACCAACTTATTACAATTCTTTATAAATGTTAATTTCTTTTAAAAATTTAAAAAGGTTTTTCAGCTTAGCATTTGTTGGTTTTACAATACTCTTCAAACTTACAGAATATTTCCTTCTAATATTTTCATTTTTCCTACATTCTTCTAAAATGTGTTTGACTGTTACGTCTGTGTTACAAACATCACATTGGGGTGGACTTTCACGCTTCATGTAATAAGTGTGTGTGTATCTGGTGTGACCTATTCTCATTCTGGTTAAAATGGTACTATCTTTGCGACTAATATGTGTAGGGTGGTCTGTTTGATAAACTGTTTGTTTGATGTTTTTAAGTTTATTTGTTGTAAGACTATCCCACTCTTTCTGCCACTCACAATTTACGGCTGATTTAATTTCTTTAATAAAATCTAAAGTAGTTGGGTTCATAACTTGAGTATTAAGGTTTTTCGCTGATTTTGCTAAAGTGTCAACTCTTTCATTCCCTCTAATACCTATGTGACTAGGTATCCATATGAAAGCAATTTCGTGGTTAACTTCATTAATTATATCATGAATATCATTTATAACTGAATTTGAACTGTAAACGTCCTTAATAGCTTGTAGAGCACTAAGAGAGTCGCAAGCAATCAAAAATTTACCAAGAATATCTTGTGTTTTTATCATTTTAAGAGCATTTTTTATAGCTACAAGTTCTGAAGTAAATACAGAAGTAAAAGAGGGAAGTCTAACAGCTAACTCTTGTCCTATTCCAATAGTTGCACTTCCAACAACGTTGCCAATTTTGGAACCGTCAGTATACAAAATTTTAAAATTTTTATATTTGTTTATTTTTCTTAGAAATTCATTCTTATAAATTGTTTCAGAAGTAACTGATTTTTTAAATTTAGTCAAATCAAGATCTACTTTGAAAATTTTGTGTTTCCACGGTGGTGTATCGTAAAATTTATTGTGACTAATAATGGTATAGTTTATATTGTACTTTTTGAAACATTCAAAACATCTGTTAATAGAGGATTTTGAAGGTCTTGTTTTTTGAGAGTTTTTAATTGGAATGTTTAGGGGATGTTTTTGGTTTGAAAATATTTTGACAAAATAGTTCATCAATTGTATTTCACGACGATATTTTAAGGACATTATTCCTGATTCACAAAGAAGGCTTTGAATTGGACTCGTTCGAAAAGCACCTAAAGATTGTCTTATCCCTGAGTTATGAACAGAATCTAAAAGTTTAAGATTGGTTTTGGCACCTGTTGCATATATAATTGATCCATAATCTAACGCGGAAAGAGTCATGGTTTTGTAAATATGAAGTAAACTTTTTCTATCTGAACCCCAACTTGTGTAGGATAGTGTTCTAATAATTTTTAAAGACGATTGTGTCTTCATTTTTAAATTTTTCAGATGATGATTCCATAGCAAACGATTATCAAATATAATTCCCAAATATTTATGTTTATCTACAACCTCTATTTTCTCCCCATATAAAATCAAACTAGGCTCAACACAACAGTTTCGTTTTCTACAAAAATGAATAATTTTAGTTTTATCCACTGAAAATTTAAATCCAGTCACATTTGACCATTGTTCCATTCTTGAAAGACAATTTTGAAGTTTTTCCTCGATCACATCCATTGTTTTTGCTCTATAAAAAATAGCCAAATCATCTGCAAAACCGACTCGCTTAACTCCATTAGTTATAAATGACGAAATACTGTTCATAGCTATCAAAAAAAGGGTTGTGCTTATAACAGATCCCTGTGGAATACCGTTTTCTTGAATGAAACTTTCGGAAAGCGTATTACCAACACTAACTTTAAACGATCGATTTTGTAAAAAATTTTCTAAGAAATATAGCATATTTCCTCTAACACCATACGACGCTAATGCGTTTAATATACCTCGTCTCCAAGCGGTATCATAAGCCTTTTCCAAATCAAAAAAGATAGAAACTAAATGTTCACTTTCTACAAAACTGTCTTGAATTGAAGATTCTAAAGCTACTAAGTTGTCTAAAGTATTCCGACCTTTTCTAAAACCCGATTGATGGGGATCGACAATATTGTGTTTTTCTAAAAACCACCAGAGGCGTTTGTTGACCATTTTTTCAAAAAGTTTACAAGGACAACACGTTAGTTGTATAGGTCTGTAATTATTTGTGTTTAAAGGATTTTTATTGGGTTTTAATATTGGTATCGTGATGGATTCTCTCCAGCCGTCAGGAAACGTTCGTTCTATCCAGAGTTTATTAAATGTTTTTAAAAGGTAGAAGAAACCGTCATTTGGTAGATTTTTAAGCATATCATAATGAATGAGATCTGGTCCGGCGGACGATCCTTTACAAGTAGCTAAGGCCATTTTTAATTCTATCATTGTGAAGGGTTCGTTTATGACATTCAAATGTATTTCATCTTTATCGAGAGGGAAGTTTTCTATAGAATTTTTATGGAGGAGAAAATTTTGAGGATATTTACTAGAGCTAGACACTGATTCAAACGACTTTCCTATTGCTTCTACAATTTGGCGAGGATCGGTAATCAATGAACCGTTAAGTTCGATTGAAGTGATAGACTGTGTTTTCGATTTTCCTTGGACGTGCTGTATTTTTTTCCAGACTTCTTTGGTTGATGTAGAGAGATTTATGGTGGGTACGAAGTTCTGCCAACTTTTAATTCGCGCGGTACGTGTAATTCTTCTTGCTTTGGCTTTTGCTTTTTTGTATTCGATTTCTGTGTCACTAGATGTATGAGATTTGAAAGTCCTCAACGCTCTTTTCCTCCCTTGAATGGCCTCTGAAACCTCAGAGGTCCACCAAGGGGGTTTTGGTCTTTTTACACTACTTGAAGTTTTAGGAATAGACTCGGTAGCAGCTGATACTATTGACTTATTAAAAAGGTCAATCATGTTCAAACCATCCTCTTCTCGGAGATTATCTAGATTGATTGTAACCAAATTTTGGTACAATATCCAGTCTGCTGCTTCTGTAACAAACTTTGGTCGACGGGAAATATTGGAATCGCGTATCAGGGGAGAAATGATTATAGGGTAATGATCGCTAGAACAGAGATCGTCATGGACTTTCCACTCGAAATGAGTTGAAAGAATAGGTGAACCAAAAGTTATATCAATGGCTGTAAAACTACGATGGGCTAAAGAGAAATGTGTTTGTGATCCGTCATTGAAAATATTTAAATCACATCCGTCTATCACTGACTCTATCAGTTTCCCCCTAGAACAATCGATTCGGCTGCCCCATAAAGTATTATGTGCATTACAATCTGTGGTTATCAAGAATGGTTCAGGTAGTTTGTTGATAAGTGCTTCTATATCTTGTTTTGAAAATACTTCATTTGGTGGTAAATATAAACTACAAATAGTATATTTAATGGGAAAATGTACAATTGCTGCTACAGCTTGTAAGGACGTATCTAAATCAATTTCAATCGCATGTATGTCTTTTCTTACGCACAATGCCACTCCTCCAGAGGCACGTGAGTGAATGTTGTCATTTGCAAAGTAAATGTTAAAATTTTTCAAAGAAGGTAGTTTTGTTGAATTAAAATGTGATTCTTGAACACTTATAACAGATGGGTTGAACTTGCTGATTAATAGTTTAATTTCTTCAAAGTGGCTATAAAAGCCATTGCAATTCCATTGCATGACAATATTGTTAGCCATTAAGTAATCATAAATCGTGTCAACACAACGAATAAAATGTAAGATGGTAAAAAATCCTACATTACATTCGAAATGCTGAAAAGCATTAAAAGTGGAAGAATCTTACAAAAATATAATAAGATGAAATTGTTAAGAGTTATCATTAAACCTATCTGTACCAAAAAGAATAGATGATTGTAGTGTTTTTGAAATAAGATTGAAAGTTTCCGTATTAGTTATGTTGTTTTCTACTGTGTTAGGGATGGATATGTTGTTCAAAATACTTGTGTATGTTGTGTTTTTACTTGCGTGATCTAATCGTTGTGGTAAAGGTTCATCATTTATCTGCGCTGATAAATTTGAACCTGATGTTTCCTGGGTTGTTGTTTCGAGCGATGTTTTTTTATCGTTTGATTGTTGCTGCGTTGTGGTCTCCGACGATGATGTACTAGGAGTCTCCATCATATCAGCCCATGACAGAGATTGAGAGTTGGTTTCCGATTTCTCTTGGTTGTTGTTTTCTAACGATGTTTTTGAAGATTCGATGTTTTTGTTGGTTGTTTCGATTGTTGATGTTTGGTTGGTAGTTTCAATTTTTGATGGTTGGTTTGTTGTTGAGTTCCCGGAAATTGATTGTTGGTTTTCCTCTCCTCGTCCTTTACGTAGAGTTGAAGCAAAACTCTCTCTCAATCTTGGTTGAACTGTAGTTACGCTGGGTACCCGTAGGCGTCGAAGTCGTCTAGCATCTTTCAGAGAGACTCTCTCCTCGACTCTAATCCGTTGGATCTCGAACTCATCAATAAAGATCGGACACTCACGGGAGAGTGCTGAGTGGTTTCCACGACAGTTTACACAAGTGACCGTTGTAGCACATGGTGTCTTGTCGTGAAACAGATTGGCACAATTGGCACAGATACCGTTTCCCTTGCACTGGTCTTTTTTGTGTCCGTATCTCAGACAGGTCATACATCGAAGCGGGAAGGGAACGTAGGGACGTACTTTGCACTGATAAAAAGCTGCGTCGATCGAATTTGGCAATGTGCCCAAATCGAAAGTGAGGATAAAAGCACCTGTTTCTTCGAACTTTCCTTTGCTGTTTTTCCGGGTAATGCGCTTGACCTCAGTAACGTGACTAGAAGCGAGCTCTTTTACAATTTCTTCGTCTTTCATCATTATCAAATCTGGGCAGAATATCGTTCCTTTAGACTTATTCATCGAAGGGTGATCAGTGACAGCTATGTTGATTTCGTCGGTTAGCTTAGTTTGTTTGATCATCTTTTCGGCTTGATGTCTGTTCACAGTTTTCAACAGAAGGGTCCCGTTCTTATATCTTTCGATTTTGATGCCAGCAGATATGGCATCGATGGCTCGCTTGATGAAAAATGGATTAATCTTGTCCATAGTTTCACCTTCATCTGTTCGAGTCAAAATCAGAAAACGTGAACCATTATCAGCTCTATCTAGTCGTTGCTGTTTCGTGAATGCACTTTCTCCAAGAGCTTCGCGCTGTGCTAGTCTTTTTTTATTTCTTCCCATCTTACTCGTTTTAGAGGTGTCATCAGTCGTGGTTTCGTCCAATATAGCAAAACGTGAACCGAAGGTCGAAATTGGGCCGCCGGAATCGGCCGCCATGTTTTTAAGCTCCACACTCAAAGTAGTTATCAAATTTAACTTTTCCTGTATAAATCACTCGGTCACTTAAACAATAGTCTCAAAGTCTTTATTCGGACACTGATAAGAAGAACTCGTTAATACGTCTGAACCGTTTGATATCTAGACAAAGACTCCAGTTATGCTTTTATTTTGCTACATTCGTGAAAAAAAAATAGGCGAAAAGGTTCTCGTGTGTTTTATCACTCTAGCATAACAATCAGATAATGGAAGGTTTGAAATTTTATGTTGGGGTTAGTGTCCCTAACATAAACTTAGGCGTTTTTTAAGTTTTTGCATGAAAAATGTTTGTGAGCTCAATAAAAGAATAATAGAAATGTCGTTCTTCTGGTAATTCCGTCTACATATTTTCCTATTTTAAACGACAGACTCAAAATCAATCATAATTTATCCCCTAGGCTTATGTATTCACAACAAGCAACAGCTCATGAGTTCGGAAAATATTTGTCACCATATTTTCATTTGCTTTCCAGCGCAAAGGGGCCAGTAGTTCGTTCTCGTTCCGTTCGTTCCGGTGTTACTGTATCGGTCGATGCTGCTGCTTCTCCATAAATTACAGCCCCATCAATCTTGTAAACTACCATAGCCTCTGCCAGACCGATGACAGTTAGTGCTTCCGATATTCCAGCATTCTTGCTTGCGTCTTCAAGAAAATTGTATTTACCGCTGCTTCCAGAAGAATGTGTGTATGCGGCATCGAACATTGAACCAAAAACGACGACGACAGCTACAAAACAATTTTTCGACAAACGACTGCGCTGGAATGTGCTGGATTGCATTTGCCCTCCGATGCACAGTGGGTTAAATATTGATTAAAAATTTTGAACTTTTTTAACCTTTTTTGAAAACTTCTCTAATAACCTTTTTGGTCTTTGTCGAACAATAATGTAAATAAAATTTTAATCACTTCAACCGCAAACCTACCCAACTACTCTTTGAACTTTTACATGGTTAAAAAAAAGTAAAATATTCCATCTCCCAACAAACCCCAGGAGCATTTGTCACTGTCACCTAATCTTGGAAGCTCGGTGATCAGTTGAAGAAACCTTAGACGGAGATGCATTTTCGACTTGGCCGGGCATAGCATCGGCACTTATGAAAAAAAAAAAAGTAAAAATAACGAAACAAACTGGCAGTATTAGCGGAAAAACATGTCTGAAGTGATGTTTTTTTTGTCATGGTTAGGAAACATTCAACATTTATGTTGCAAGAATAAAAATGCCGTATTGGAGCATCAGTCATTATCAATACTTGAGGCAAATTTACCACATATTACATGAGAAAAAACTAGAATTCAAAAGTAGGATTTTTTTTGTAAAATTTCTGAAATTTTTTCGAATAACTTAACCAAATGCAATTCCAAAAAACCTCATTCAAGAGGGACATGACATGATTATGTCTTAATATTTTTTTCTGTTTCCGTTCCAAAGCATTTGAAGACGTCAATTACAGAGCAACGAAAACCCATTATCGGCAGGTAACCCACCGATGGATTTCTCTAATCACAGTTCCACAACACCGGATCTATATTGCGACGATGAGATGAGACACACATTTTCGAATGCCCACGAGGCGGGTGGTGAAAGGCTGACAGTCATCCTTGGACTATAACTGGAAACGGTCGTTTTCACTACGAATGACAGGGAATGCAGCAGCTAGTTGACACCGCAGGATAGCCCCGGGTGTGCGAAACCAAAGCAAGGAACGAGAACAGGGAGGAAGAAGACCCAGCTGATTTATGCTGACCGTGTTTAATCACTCGTTGCAAAGTGTCAGTCCGTGTTGAACCCTGGCCTGGTTGCTCTTTCTCTGAACTTTTCCCGATTGCCGAAGACCAGCTCAGACATCCCCGTGTCCTTACCCAGGCAGGACTTTCGCAGCATCTGTCATCGCTCGCCCCGGGTTTGGGGATTCTTCTTCATTGGGTTTTCATCACGCTCTCGCCGGTGTTGTTATGTCATCGTCATAACTCTTCTTGTCCGATTTTACGATGGATTAGCAATTTTGCCGCCGAGGTTCATTGAAGAGTGAAGTGGACCAGCAGTCAGTGTCTAGCACAGGGGCGGTCCTAGAGTTGGCTCTTGGGGGGGGTGATTTTCCAAATTTTCTAAAATCAGTCAATAAGAAGAATCGTAAATATCTGGCGGAAAAACGTGTATTTTGAGAAACATAGTGGTGAATGAAGGAGGGGGGGACTTGTTTGCAGTTGCAAATAAGTCTTTTATTTAGTAGGTTTGTATACTTGTAGGTTTGTAATTTGAAAAAATTGAAATTTAAGAAAAATAGTGAAAACTTTTAACAAATAGCCTCATTATACTTATTTAGAAATCTTTTTATTAAACAATCTGCGAATCATAGATGTTCACGCCAAAAAGTGTTGATAAAAAGATAATTTTCGTAATTTTACATTTGGAAGTTGAAAAATTATAACTTTAAGAATTATTAAAAAAAATTTCCGATATAAATGTTATTTCACAAATGAAAATTAAACACAAATTGTCTTTGAAGAAAATTCAAAAAAAAAATCACAATTATTTGAGAAAAGTGTTTGTTAATAATTGGTATGAATTAAAAACTGAATATTTAATTATTTTTCTGAAGTATTTTGCTGAATCGTTGTTCGAAAGTATCAAATTATTATTAATTCTTGTTCAAATTCTTCAATTTTTAATTATAAATTTAATTCTAAATTAAGATCTTCATAATCATATTCTTAGGTATAAAGCTTTTGAAACTTCAATTTAATTTTTTTTTCTCTTGAGTTTCAAGCTCTCATACTAGTGTAGTAGATATGTTATGGGTTTTGTTGAAACTGAATCCAAAGAAAAAGTAACTAATCTGCAACGAACTATTCATGAAAAAAGTGATAAGTAGATTTTTCTTCATGCTCTCAATATTTTCAAACTTTTAAAGTTTCAGAAGTAGTATTTTCAGTATTTTTCGAAAATTGAATAGATATCATTAGAGATGTACCGAATAGTGCGAACGGCCGAATACCAACTATTGGCCCTTTTCAAGTATTCGGTGAAACGAATATTCTGAAAATGAAAAATCGTCAATAAGCTTAAAATGTGTTCATAAGTGCCGTCTGCATCACCGAATATTCTGCAAAAAATACCATTGTGTGTAATATTTTAAAAGTGATGATAGAATTTCAAAGCAAAAGTGCTATTCAAAGCAGGTGAAAAACACTATTTTTTTGTGCTTTGTATAGAATCTGCAGCATAACTGATATCAAGTTTCAACCAATAATCTAAGTTTCACATTTTTAATGTAATTTTAAATAACCATAAAATCCCCATAGGTAATTGAAATTTATTTTTATAATTTTAATTATAATTTGGTCTCAGAACAACTTTATCGAAACCATTTCTTACTTAATTAACTTAATTTTGAAAGATTTAAATTAAATAATTCATTTTTTTTTATAAAAAACTATTGATCATTATTCAAATTGTTTAATTGTGATAACGACTCAAATTGAATGAGCCAAAGGGGTATAAAAGCATAAAAGCTAATGAAAGACGTAAAATATCACAGTAAATAGAAAATGGAAAGAAAAATAAATGATTTACTTAAAAAAAAGAAACTTATTACGAGTTAAATAAACTTTAAATTTGATGTGTTTGCCCATTTTCCATATATTTATCTTAAATTTTAATTTCTTTTTCAAACTTCAAAGTATGTAGATTGAAATTCTAAATATCAGAAAATAGTTTAAGTTATGAAGAATGGTTTTATATCAATAAATAAAAATCGATCATTTTTGCTACGTCGAGGCGAATACAATCCAAGCTCATTTTTTTCAAAAAAAGTTCCAAAATAAGAATTTATTTTTTAAAATAATCTTCTGAAAATTAAATGTTTCTTTTTAATTAAAATTGTCTAGACAGTTTCGGTATCTTCAATCCGGAAAACAATATGAGGTTTTGAGAATCTCAAATTGAGATGCATTCTGTAAATCGGAGATAGCAATGAAAATTAAACCAAGAAATGGAAATGTAGTATTAGGAAATGTAGATGTAGGCAATAAAAATCGAATCTGTCCAGGTGGACATCTTTGGGAGGGGGTAGGGATTGTCAAATGTCCACACTTTTGCACGGAGAGAGAGAAGAGGGTAAAAATCTCATTTTTCTGTCCACGTGATATCTGGACGGACACAAAACTAATTTTAACCTTTAAGTGCTCAAGTCTGTTTTACTTCTAAAAAGGATCGAGATATGTTGATCCATCAAACATGGAGCAAACCGATCTGCAATAACTCGTAAGATAATAAAGTTATGGTCGAAACAAGTTTGCTGGCATTTATTGAATAAACTGGCTATTTGGTGAACATAATCAAAAAATGATTAAATTATGGCTAAAATTTTAACGAAGTCAGTCTGAAAAAAACATTTTCACTAAATATCCAAAAAGCGAAAACAACTCATGAGCTTTAAATATAACTTATCAGATTAGCGATACGTTGTTTGATGACAGAGACCCGCACGAAAATAAATTGAATATTTTGCATGATCCCAAACTTATTGAGGGGTAAGCCCAAGCTTTTGATCGATAACTCAAGTAGCTATTTTATTCGTTTGAAGCACTATGTAAATTTTGAGCACAAAATTTAAAAACATGTATTTTGACATTTATGAAAAAAGAATCAAATGCATTTCCCTACCCTGAACTGATCGGGTTGAAATATAAAGTGCGATTTTTTGGAAATTTTCCAACGTTAAGCAAAGTTCAAGTCATATTAAGTAAACATATACATTTTGCCAAAACATACGAAAAAGGTTTTGATCATCGACTTTAGAATGAGATCAAAAGATATGCAATATGTCATAAGATGACTGAGATATGACCAAACAAAATTTCTTGTTTTTGAGGGGGTGATCCCAAACTTATGGCCGGTAGCGTATATGGTCAGCAAATTCTTATTCAACGCTGTAAGTACCTCAACAAAAGTTATTTGATGTAATTCGTTCCAGAGAATTGCAAGTTACAGCTGTTTTAGTTTGGCGTACCGACTTTTCTTTTCAATTTTAAGCTATTAAGTGATTAATAAATTCATTTAATGAACAAACACCCCCACGGAGTGGAAAAATTTGAGAATTCGAAAGTACACCTACTATGAAAAGTGCTTAGTTTTTATATCTAATTCAGCGTTTGCGAGTATTTCGTAACGGTTTTTTGCCGCTTGGGGGGGGTGATCACCCCGATCACCCCCCCCATAGGACCGCGCCTGGTCTAGCATTGCATTGTACCGGCACCTCCACCATTATACCGAAATGATGAGTGTTCCCAGTCCTGCTGGGAGTTTTTAAGTGTTGCTCTTCTCTAGTGGGAGGAGTGAAATCGCGACCTAGAACAGGACGATTGAAGTAAGCTTTGATTAAGTACTGTATAAGTGGGTAACACTCAAAGAGATTTGATAAATGTATCCAACAGACCAAGTAACCAATGAAAATAATTCAAATTTTCATCAGCACACAGCTTAAGAAGTCCCGCTTTTTTGAGTCAGGGCGGTTTAACAGTATCATAGAAACCATCTCCGGCCTCAAAAAATCTCGTATAGGTACCAAATTTCACATAGATCGGTTCAGTAGTTTTCGATTCATGCATCTTAAAATAAATATGCTCTAAAAACGGATTTTCGGGTTAGAAAGAAGTATAAAGACAACGGCCATTTTATTTGAAAAACACATTTTTTTAACCTATTTTCCAAAAACAAAGTACTTCAATTATGTGTAGCATCGCCTTTCTTGGCAATAACTTCTTGCAATCGTCGTGGCATAGAAGTTATGAAGCTTTTCAAAACGTTCGGATCCAGATTAGACCATTCGTCCTGAATCACCATTTTAATTTGTCCAGCCGTTTCATAACTTCGGCCATTCTTGAAAATGTTACGGGAGAGAAGCCCTCAAACGTTTTCGATTGGATTTAGAACCGGGCTGCAGGCTGGCCACTCCAAAAGAGGGATGTTTTGAAGTTCCAAGAACTCTTTCGTAGCTCTGGACGCATGGCAGGCAGCATTGTCTTGCTGGAAAACCATGTTTTCGCCCAAAAAATTTTCAGAAAATGGAACAAGAACTTCTTTTAATAGCTGGTAATACATCTGTGAGTCCATTCGGGTAGAGATGACTAGAGATGTACCGAATATTCGGTCGGCCGAATACCACCAAAAAACCGTTAAGCCGAATATTCGGCTCACCGAATAGTTGGGCTAAGTATTCGGCCGAATAGGCCGAATATCTACTACGGACTTGTAATTTTTTTAAATAATTTTGGATAATTTATAAAATATTCAAAATTAATGTTGTAAAAGCTTTTTTTTCAGGAATTTACCACACTGTGGCATTCTTCCCTTTGTAAAAGCTACACAATTAAAAAAACTTATGGTTTCAGCAAAACATCTAAGGTATATTAGCGCATCTTTCACTGTAGACCGTACGGGAGAGTAATGAACAGTATCAATTTATACTTTGATTATAGTTTATTCCAAATTTTCTGGATTTATTCAGATCATAAATCCAGTAAAGAATCCAGATAAGTCAAATCCAGCCGGGATGTCCAGATATTGTTTAAAACTTCCCGAGTTTTGCTCGGGTTAATTAAGATTATTTGCTTAGTCAAATTAAAAACTCAAATCCTTCTTTGAAAAATTTTAAAGGTTCTGAGTTCAATAACGATTTTTCAAGATTTCATAATTTCTTTTTTCAAAAATCCTCCTGAATGTCAGACCGTTTGAATACGTGTGGTTGAAAGTATGGTATGCTTAAGGTTAAAGATCATCTATTTTTTCAAAAACTATTTTGAAGATAACTTGGTCAAATTCGACCTTCATCTAATTCAAAACCAGAGAAGCAATTTCAAATAGCTTGGCACTTGTTTCGACATGTTTTATCCCAGATTTTACAGGAATGCAATCTCTTTGGTGATAAATGCCCTAGAAGCGACTAGTCATCTGATGTCTTTTCAGTTATTGGTGACATTTTAAAAATCAGAAATCCCTCTACTTAAAAAATATCTTGTAATACATCATCGGATATTATCATCTGATTGAAAATAATCCACTAAAAACATGAGGGGCATTAAAATGGAAGAAATAGAAAGCATTGAATTAATCGCTTATAATTTTTTCATTTAAAAATCAATTTAATATTCGACCGAATATTCGGCCGAATATTCGTTTGGCCGAATAGTTGAAAATGTCAATATTCGGTATTCGGCCGTTCGCCGAATACCACTATTCGGTACATCTCTAGAGATGACACAAACAGGTGTCTTTCCATCCATGCTTATGCCGGCCCAGATCATGACAGATCCTCCACCAAAGTTTCGTTTCTCTCTCGCTGGCCTCTTCTGCCTTTTGTCGTACCAGCGGCTGCTAAAACCATTTGGCCCGTCTAGGTTGAACTTCTTCTCGTCAGTAAAAACCACGTTTGACCACTCTTGGTCCCAAAATTGGTAGTTTTCGGCAAATGCAAAACGGGCTTTTTTTGTGACGAGGAAGAAGTCTTGGTACAGGCGTTGGTTTGGTGAAGGAAACATTAGGATCGTCTTTGAGCACCTGCCGAATCCGACGCCCAACTGACAGCTTTTGGTGGACCGCCAGTCGTTTTATTTCCCTCTTACACCTCGGCGTCAGGGAAGATGGACGTCAACATCGCTTCCATATGGCATATTTTTCGCCTAGCCGTAGATAATTATGCACCATATCCTTACTCCTACTAATCCTGATGCCGATTTCACGCAAGGTTAGCCCTTGTTTTCGAAGAGTATCTACTCTTCCCTTCTCATAATCGCTCAAAGGGCTATTTATTGGCATTTTTCCTGTAAATATCAAATAAAATGTGAAAACCTTCACCAATGATGTTTTCTTTCTTTGTCACCATAAATTCACTTCGTATTGAGCAAAGCTTTTCACCTTCAGCGTAAAAAATATCCTCCGCGAGCGAAATTGAACAGAAGCAAACAGCTGTCTTTATACTTATTTCCAGGCGCAAAACGAAAATATTCATACTCTGACACGCACACATGCAGTCTAACCCATTCTGACACACAGATAATATTCTACTAACCACTACATTTAGATTGACTAACATTCGGTTACAGTTGTTTACACTGCAAACGTTAGAGCAGTAATTTTTTTTAAGGTTTATTTATGACACTTTACCACCTTGTGGCATTCGTGTCTAGTGAGTTTTGTTTTTACAGAAATTTGTAGACATAACATTTTTTTAAAAATTCTATAAGTGATTTTTCGTTCGTTCCGTCGTTTTTTAAGATTTCAAAAACAGTTCCCTCGATATTGAATTCCTTACGAGCTCCTTCGTATCCGCGACAGTCGGCGACCTCAGACCTTGATATTTGTAACCTCTTCGCTGACAAATTCCGTAGTACTTTTGATTCTGGTTTAATATCCACGGAGCAGTTGACTATGGCGGCTAGTAACGTCCCACGTCAGAGCACTTCCTTTCATCACATCGTAATCGATGACGATACCATCCTGAAGGCGACTGCTAAGCTGAAATCCAGTGTTTCTGCAGGTCCGGATGGCATTCCAGCGACTTTTCTAAAACGCTATATATCACATATGCTGACTCCTATAAAACGATTCTTCCAATCATCGCTCACGGAATCCACGTTCCCTTCCATTTGGAAAGAGGCTTACATGTTTCCGGTCTACAAAAAAGGTGACAGGAGGAACGTTAACAATTATCGCGGTATTTCTGCCCTATGTGCGATCGCCAAACTGTTTGAGCTGGTTGTACTAGATCCATTTTTCTCGTATTGCAATTTTTATTTCTCTAACGAACAACATGGATTCATGCCCAAACGCTCTACGACAACAAACCTGTTGACTTTCACATCTTCCGTGCAAGCCAGTTTTGCCATGGGATCTCAAACCGACGTAATCTACACCGACCTGACCGCAGCTTTCGACAAGGTAAACTCTTTACTGGAATGGTTCCATAGCTACCTGGTAGGACGGAAACTTATTGTACGATCAGGTGAATCATTTTCCGATCAATTCCGTGCCTCTTCTGGAGTACCTCAAGGGAGCCACCTAGGACCCATCATATTCCTGATCTACTTCAACGACGTGCTGTTGCTTCTCGATGGACCAAAACTGGCGTATGCCGACGACTTGAAATTGTTTCAATCCATCAACAGCCCCGAAGATGTCAACGTATTACAGAGCCAGTTTAACATCTTCGCCGCCTGGTGTGATGTCAATTGCCTTCCCTTGAATCGCAACAAATGTACGGTAATTTCGTTTTCACGCAAGCGGCTTCCGCTATCGGCTGATTATTTTCTTGGACATGAGGCAATTGCACGAGTTGAGCATATGAAAGACCTTGGTGTGATCCTGGACGAACGGCTGGATTTCAAGATCCACACAAACTACATCGTCGATAAAGCTTCCAGATGCCTGGGTCTTTTATTCCGCATGACAAAAGACTTTAAGGATTTTTATTGCCTCAAGAGTCTTTACTGCAGCTTGGTTCGATCGTCCCTCGAATATGCCACGGCTGTTTGGTGCCTCTACTACCAAAATGGCTCGGAGCGTATCGAGGCCATCCAGAGGCGTTTTTTGCGCTTCGCTCTCCGGAACCTGAACTGGCAAGACCCGTTCCGACTCCCCAGCTACGAAAGCCGCTGCCGCCTTATCGACATCGACACGCTGCAAGCCCGCCGGACCGCAACACGGGCCTCTATTGTTGCCGATCTGCTTTCGTCTAGAATCCACTGCCCTGCACTGCTAGAAGCACTCCAACTCAGCGTGCGATCCCGCGGCTTGAGGAATCGTAATTTTCAGCTCTTTGCTCCTCTCCGACAGAATAATTACGGAGCTAATACAGCGCTAATTGGTGCAATAAGGACGTTTAACCGCTTCTCCGACCATTTTGATTTTGACGTTTCGAGGGAATTATTTCGAAGAAGAATCCTTAGTGCTTTAAGTATAGCATAGGGTAAATTCCGTGTAATTGTAGTTTGTCTTTAATTTTTAACCTATCATTTGGATCAATAT
This sequence comes from Uranotaenia lowii, assembly GCF_029784155.1. Classification (NCBI taxonomy): domain Eukaryota; kingdom Metazoa; phylum Arthropoda; class Insecta; order Diptera; family Culicidae; genus Uranotaenia; species Uranotaenia lowii. The sequence goes on from NC_073692.1 coordinate 416,341,520, forward strand.
GTGATCTGTTGATGAAAATAAACAAATAACAAATAACAAAATGTGTTGCATAGTGGTTTGTACGCGGCAGAACTGGCATATCGGTGGGGGGCTTCTGTCAAACAAGTGTGCATGGGTCAGTCTTGTATGACCTATGCGTAATCTTGTTAAAACACGCTGGTCTGATGAGCATTTCCGGTCTTTAGGTTTTATGGGCGTATATTTGTGTTGCCTAAGGAATGACTGATTTGAATGCCATTTGTGTTCCCATGTGCTCCATATGCTGGTTTTAACGTTCCGAATGGCATCTTGAGCTGGAATTCTACGATCGGCTGACGGTGGGGTGCTATCACGTGCGATGTTAGCACATTTATCGGCTTCTTCATTGCCAGATATTCCAGCATGTCCTGGTACCTAAGTGAATATAAGATTTCGCTCGCGTGCATGGTTTTCTAAGGATTGGATCCATGGATGTCGGGATGCTCCTTTATAGAGTGCGTCCAAGCAGCTTGCTGAGTCGGTAAGGATGAGCGTGGGTTCATTTCTGTTCGATTCTTGGGCAGCAACGTTTAGTTCATACGCCTCTGCTGAAAAAATACTGCAATCACTAGGCAAATTGTGACTGATTTTCCTGGGTTGAAGATAAACTCCAGCACCAGTGCTGTTGTTATCTTTAGGACCGTCGGTGTATATGTGTTGAAATGGGGAATATTTACTAGCTATGAACTCGTTGAACTTCGGGAGTACGATTCTTTGGCTACTTCCTGCTTTAATGCTTCTTTTTAATGTGATATCAATTTTCGGAAGGTCATGATTCCACGTACGATCTGTAAGCCTTGAAAGTGGGTAGACGCTGGGTACTGGTGTGTTGGTGGTTGATTGAAAGACGTTTTTCGATCGCTCAACTGTCAACGTACTTTGATCAATGTTTTTTTCCACCAGTCGAATGCCTAATTGCGCTAGTCGTTGCACAAGCAATAGTCGAAATGGAAGACAACCAGACTCAGCTAAAAGGGATTCAACTGGGCTTGAACGAAAAGAGCCGGATGATTGTCTGACAACTTCGTTGTATGTAGGTGTGAGCATCTCGTCCATCAAATCAATGTTGCAGCTGGTCAGGCCAACACCATAAAGTAACTTGGAAGTGACCAAAGAGTTTCCGACCTGAAGCAGGGTTTTACGGTGACCTCTTCTGAGTTGGTATCCGAGGATTTTTAGGATTCTGACACGGTTTTCGCGGCTCTGTTTAACTTGTCGGAAATGTTGGCGGAAGTTCATTTTACAATCCAAGAGTACACCTAGTACTCTCATGATTCTGACTTGAGGTATGGGTTCTCTGTTAAGCTTGATCGGTCTGCCTCGCTTTCTGTGCTTTATTCTGCATATGTGCGTTAGTTTGGACTTCGGAGCCGACAACGTGAAACCTACTGATGTTGTCCATTTGACAACGGCATTTGCAGCTGCTCTCAGTTCTTGGCGCAATTTTACTCTACAGTACCTTTGGAGATCAGGAGAACATCGTCGGCGTATAGGAGAGTTTCTACGTTACTTGGTATAACATCAAACAAAGGTTGCATGGCTACTAAGAGAAGCGTAATAGACAAAGTAGATCCCTGAGTAACTCCGTTTTCAGCAGATCGTAGAGTTGATAGCGATCCGTTTGCAGATACCTTGAACGTTCTGTGCTCGAGGTAGCTGCATAACATATTTAGCATACGGCCTCTTATTTTCCATCCTCTCAATGTGCGCAGAATATGAGTCCTGTTGGTGGAATCGAACGCCTTCGAAATGTCCAGAGATACCAACTCTATGTGCTCCGAATCGTTGATGTTTGTAAGGGTTTCTAGCTGGGCAAAATTTATTTATTTATTTATTAAGTCAAGTCAAACTATGTAGACTACAATACTTAAAACTACTTAAAACTAATGTAAGCTATTTTGTTGTTCTATGAAGTTGTTTTTGAATGCCTTTTTTAATTGTGCTTTGTTCATCGCTACGTCTATAATTTCACTTTGTAAATTGTATTTGTACATCATTTGATTAATAGGTTGATGTTTTGCATAATCTTTGTCGTAAAGTTTAATGTAGAACAAATGTTTATTTCTTAATGGACGGGAAGGTGCGTAAAAATTTAGCTTTGAAAGTAATTCAGGACTGTCTATTCTTTGTGTAACAACATCATTTACAAATGCAATTTGGGAAAATTCTCTGCGTTTACTTAAAGGTTCTATATCAATAAGCTTACAACGAGATTCATACGATGGCAGAGGAAAAGTGGTCCAATTTATTTTACGTAGCGCATATAACAAAAATTGTTTTTGAACTGATTCGAGACGTTGCTCGTGAATATTTGAATAAGGATTCCATATGATGCTACAATACTCCAATATCGAACGAACATAGGATATATATAGTGATTTTATGGTGTATGGGTCTTGAAAGTGTTTGCTGAGTATCCACTCCATGACCAGCACGGAAAGCGTGTTGATGGTGATGTTGACGGTGAATTTCGAATACGGTTTAGTTGAAGCAAGTTTAAGCGTTCAATTCACACTATTCAGATGTTTTTCCTGTTGGTGTTACAAAAATAAGAAAAATCTAAAACTACAAGAACTTAAAAAAATTTCAAAAACAAAGCAATTTTTCAAGCAAAACTTCATAACATTTGGAATTAACAAAGATAACATAAAAAATTTGGTTCCAAATGGGGTTTCCTGCTAACTCTCGTGTAGCATTTTAAATCGACCGAATATTGTACCCATTACGTGAAACGGCCGCTCCGGTAAACATGACCACATCACAAGCCACTGGCTGGCAAACAAAGTCCACGGTCAGGTCCAAACAATTTTTCCACCCGGTGCAAATCCTTTAACCATGATGTCGTATGTGACACAAACCGATCAACCTCACGACGGACAAGACCCGAAATCGTTATCCGTGCGGTATCGTGGATTCCGTGTGTGGCCTTTCCTGTTTCTGGTTGGACTTGGAAACATTTCCTATTGATGATGCTGCTGGCTGCTGGTTTGCATACATCCAGGGAGTCCCGAAAATCAGGCAGCCGTTCGCCCTACATTAGCGATGTCGATTCTGGCGGTTGGTTCACCGTTTTTCGCAGCAAATATATGTCCGGTTTGTGTCCGATCCCGTGGGGCTGGTTTTTCCGATAAAGGTGCGTTATCCTGTTGGACCGTATCCGTTGTGAAGGTACCCAAATCGCACTCGAAGAAGCAACAAGGTCGTCTGCAACTGAAACATGTTCAATCCCGTGTCCATCACAGACCGACAAATGGTGTGTAAGGTCCTATTTTTGGACGCGTATGGGACCTAGAGGAACATTTGATTGGCAAAGCATCAGGATGAATTGTAAAAAAAATTAAAACAGAAAATAAATAATAAATACTGAAGATGAAAAATCAAATAAAAGAGCTGCTACCCTCCTGCCATCATTAGCAAGAAGAAGTGGCCACCCCAAATTAGAAACCGGAATGGCTAGCAAGGGTCAACCGAATGAAATTGATTTTGGAACAGTATTCGGTGGATGCTTACTTGCACACGGGCTTCGAATTTAGTCCGATAATTCTTCCTGCCCCAGGGGAATAAGCACGGTTTCGGTTCCGACGACGACGACGATGTGCTATGTTCCTCCAGTTTCTGAACCTGGACCTCTTGACACAGGAGCACACATACATACTTACGAAAAATACAGACAAACTCTGCCACGGAACCGGGCAAAAGTGAACGAGAAACCACACAGATGAGTGGATTACTTGCTCATGATCGTCAGTTTGATGCTTAAGTCAATTAAAACTTGCATAGTTTCGGGGTATGCGGGTAGCCTTCATTCAGTCGATGTCCTGCTTATGGCCGGTAGATTTCGGGCAAAGGCATCTCATTTTCTTCTTCCCGGGACATCATAGCACATCACAGAGGGTTTGTGTTGACACACGAGAGCCGAGGAAACAAACTTTGTGGTTGTTTGGCGCCGGATTTTTCGTTGCAGCCAACGAGACGTCAGGTTTTATCATTCGAGATGGCAGCAGAATCCAGCAGCAAGCAAGCAGGGAGCAGTAAACAAAGTTTCGCCTTCGTCATACTTTGTCGTAGTCGTCGTAAGCATTCACTCGGTCGTCTTATATTGATAGGGTACTGAAAGCTGTTCAACAAACTCTCCGACTCTGGCTGGATGTGAGGCTTTCGGTCTGGTTCACTTGTAATTGATAGAGTGGCCACTTGGGGAAGTTGAGTGCTTTGTTTGAGAACGATTTGCGAAGCTCCAAGGAGTATTCCCTTTGATGCCACAAATTAGGATTCCATTGAGCCATGTGCTATGATATGGCTCTCACACCGAAGTAGCTGTTTGAGAAAGGGATATTTTAAAACAGTTGATTAGATAGCATGATCTGGTTAACAGATATTTTTACACACAATAGTAAAAATCTCTCCAAATAATCTTAATGTCATCTTTTAAAGCAACATGTTTCCTCAAATGCAAAAAATACCCCCCAAACTGTGGATTGATCGAAAGCACACTGTACGAGTTTTGAATTGGAAAAGTTTTGAACGAAAATTTAATCTGACGATAAGTAGCACAACAACGGAAAACAAAAGCAATGCGATGAAGAACAAGGGGGTTGCAACAACAACAAACCAATCGCTGATTGTGAATTTGGTTCCAGCAGACATTTCGTTCCTTCGGAGTTTTCGTTCGAAAAATATTCTTTCACATCCCGTGGAATCACCTCTTTTGCCTGCTTTCTTCCTAACGTTCAAGCAGCCATCCCTCCAAAAAAATGGAAGCTAGAGTTGGGTGAAAATGCAAGCGAGAACGACGACGTCGTTGCTGATTGCACATCAAATTTATTGCTTCATATTTCTTGCGATTTGTTGAAGTTGGTTTTTTTTATCCTTCTCTCTGCCATTACTTCGAGACTATTTTTATCGGAATCTATTTGCAAGTTTACCTACTCTGCTGCTAGTTCCATCGTCGTCCGGAACTGACAGTAGGAAAGCTGAAACGGAGAAAAAAAATTGAATAAGGGTTTGGCTTTGGCTAGCGAAAATTGTAAATTGCAAAATTTAGTTGTAACTTTCTGTGAGTACCTACCTACCAACTTACGTTAGCATGAGCCGAGTCCCAACCGATCTATCTGAAATGTAATTTAAACTTTACTTGTTTACATGATTTGGAGATTTAGAGATCGTATTACTCAAACGAAGAAAAATCTCGAGGTTATAGTTTTGAAATGAAAAATAAGTTGACAGAAATTTGATGGGATAATAAAAAAACTTAAAGATAAAGTTTTCTCATGTAAACGTAACATAAAATTCTACAAATTATTATGGATGAGTTTTAAACCGAAAAAAATTATTGAGACCTCAGGGTTTGAGACATTTGAAAATTATCCCAAATCGACTGAAATTCTCGGTCATATTTTATGCACTTGTATGCTACTTTTGACTCTTAAAGGAGTTGGTAGCACTGCTTATCAGATAAACGCGAATCGTTCCGAAGGAATTTAAAAACCTTATTTTTAGAAGTTTTAAGCGTGTAAAATTTAAAACTTTCCGTGCGATCGTTAGACAAAGTGTAAAGAATTGCTTTTAGTGAAGTGTTTATAAGAGTCTTTCGATATTTTTGGAGAAAATTATGTTTTCAGTTCATGCAATTTGCAATTGTGATGACGCGGTATTGACAGGTTTCAGACATATGTAAGCGAAAAATAAGTAGAGATGGCGCTTTATCGGGTCGAATCACGGCTACCGTTAGCGTTATGGTTAATGTTTTGCTATAGAAGTGAGACAGTAACGATACGGGCGTTATGTTATTGCACGCAACATTTCATGTGGCTAGCCTGATGACAGTGGGCCCGAATGGGTTTTTGGAAAAAGCTAAGTATACACTTCTCTTTTTTTTTTTTTTTTTGACAAATTATAATAAAATAAATACTTTAAGCGATATTTACGCGCGCGTGTGTGAATGTGTGTGTGTGTTCAGACACCATATGCTTTATTAAATTCATGTTACGCACACTAAAATTAAATTTGCAGTTAATTTTTTGTCCCCGTTTGCCCAATGCGTCAGAACGTTTTTCGTTTGGTCGTTCTTGCTCTTCTCATTTTAAGCGCGCGATAAAATTGTGCATTGTACGTGTATGACAATGCCACGTTGGGCCGTTTTTCCTCTTCCATTTTTAAGCGCGCGATAATTTTCGGTGAATTGCACCGGTGTTACATGCATTGTACGTGTATGACAATGCTTCGTTTTGCTCTTCTCGTCTTAAGCGCGCGGTAAAATTCGGTGAGTTGCACCGGTGCTAAGTATGTACATTTAAGTGTATGACAATGCCACGTTAGGACGTATTTGCACTAAATAAAAACGCGAAGTTATCAATAGTGTGCGACGCGACGATAATTAAATATTTAACTTTGCTTTGATTACATCCTTTCCCAAAGGGAATCCAGATCTTATTTACCTTCCCCACTAACAAACCACCCTTCCTGTGACGACCGTGGAGATTTAGAGGTGTATTCGGTCTCTAGTAGCAACGGAAGTCGAACTAACAATCCTTCCCTTTCCCCGATGAACCGTAAGGACGTGGCCGGCGCCGTTATTGACCATATAGGATAAGGAACCTTCGAAACGTGCACACAGAAAATGGTAAGCTAATCCCAAGCCCCATTTATTTGGATCTATGTGCAATTTTGATGGTTCTTGTCAATCACGGAGTAGCAACTACTGAAATGTACGGTTTATCTAAGCTCAAGCTCAAGCTCAAGCTGTATGCTACTTTTGACTCTTAAACTTTTCATTTTCATGTCAATATTATATTTTTTTCTATCTTTTTCTTAATAAATATTCCCTGATTTCTGAGATTAACTTGTTTTTATGTTCTCTACAATCCACTTATTCCGCTTATGAAATTAAGTCTCAAATCGTGTATTCAAGTTTTAAATTCAAAGCCTTAAAGACTGCATTGATGCCCTTTGTTTCCTCATTTCTAGAAAAATGTGTAAATTTTTCAAAGTTTTGAAATTATACGATTTTTTTTTTTTTTTTGTTTCGATTATAGTCGTTTTACCATCTTTATGGCATTCGCGACTTTATCAACGTTACAGTTGGCGGATCGTTATTGAAAAACTATCCGGTACAACTGTGTTCGATGTTTACTCTCGGGCTCGAACTCGCGGACATCGGCTCAGGAGACAACAGACTTGCCAACTGAGCTATATCACAAGCCCAAAAATTATACGATATGTTTAGGTGAAAGGGTGGGGGATGGCATAAAATCTAACTTTTTCTTACAAGGAGAAGGTTGAAAGAGGGCGTCTGAAAATTCAAAACCATGCTTAAGTAATCGGCGAATGGCCTTTCAAACATCGGTATGTGGTGATATTTTTGAATATTATTTTGACCAAAAATAAACTTCATGAAGAAACGATGATCTAAGTTTGAAATATTCCATAATTGGCTTCTTAAATATTGAACAACTCGCTCAGAAACATAGTTTTTCATTTGTAATGTTGATAAAGTGATATTTGTTTTTTAAACGACATAAATCAAACAAGTTCTACTTTTTTTCTAGATACAATAACCAACAAATGTTTCCTTTTTCAATTTTTTAATGTTAGAAGCTTATATTGTGGAAGTATGCTCCCGATTCAGAGAACGAAAGTGGACATACGAGTTATAGGTTCCTAATATGTTCATCTACATGCCCGAATGATTAAAAAAAAATTTCAATTAAGTTAACACATTGCTTATCAAATACGAGATATCTCGTTTTTTTCACTTCCCTCAATTGTGCTGCACTTAGAAGCATAACTCAAATGTTTTAAATTTAATAATGAAACTATATTCAACTCTCTTGAACTTCAACCTCTCAAATCACTTTTCAACAACTCCAAGGTGTTCTCTCAACCTAATTAAAATATACAGGACTTTAATGGAGATTTTTTTCAAGTAAAACTTTGCAGTTCAAGATATGAATTTACCGTAGTAACGAGAAAATAATTTATCCCAAAAGGTGTTAACAAACATGTCGTGAAATTTTCTCGCCCCCGGCGATATTTAATCCTCTATCACTCTAGGCCTAAGACATTTCATTCTGTACACAACATGACATTTACGAATTTAAAATAATTTTTATTTGACAATTTCGATTTACAGTTCACTACAAAACCCTATCTCTTCTTTGAAATTGATTTGTATTAAGAAATGTATCTAAACATGTTAATCCATTACATTTTTACTAATCACTTTGATAATAGTAAAAAAAACATATATAAAATAAAAAAAATTAATGCTGATATGAAATATTCTTCAAGAAACTAAACGATTTCAACATTAACTTAAATTTGTGTTTTTTGTTTTTCTAAATTACTCAACTCGACATTCAAAGGTTTTTTTTATAAATTACACATGGCCACATAATCCACATTTAATTCAGGTGCAAATAATTCAAGAGTTTATTTTGATTAATTCCACGTCTTGTAACTTCTGAAAATAGGTTTAAATTATTTAAGAGAATTCTGCGAAAAAAAAAATACATTCAGTTTTTTCTCCAAGACCGTAAGTCATTTTGACTTCTACGAAAAAAAAAAAATAAAGTATTTAGTTTCTTCGCTTTTCCCAATTTCGTTAAATATTAGATTTAAAACTAACTTTTAAAGATGTATCAACAAAATTGCATTTTAAAGAAAAAATCGAATAGTTTTGTAGATTTTGATAAAATGTCTTCCAAAAAAGTTGAAAACTTATCTATTTATAGAAGAGAAGGTATTTTTAATTGACTGAAAAAGCTGAAATATTTCCCCATTATTTATATATTATTGTATGGATTTGCCAGCCGATTATGAATTTTCAATATTATTTGATATTATTTACAGCAATTTTTTTTTCGTACTTACTTACTTACTTACATAATGATCCCGCGCCGATCCTCCGGTGCATAGGGCCGTGGTAAAAGACCTCCACTGTTGACGATCCGGAGCCAGCGTCTTCACCTGGTCCCAGTCAAGATTCTCGTCGACAGTTCGGATTTCAGTGGCTAGGCTTCGCCGCCACGAGTTTCTGGGTCTGCCTTTTCTTTGATGTCCTTCTGGATTCCAATCTAGCGCCTCTCTGCAAATCTCGTTTTCAAATTTTCGCAGCGTGTGCCCAATCCATCTCCAGTTACGTTCCCGAATCTCGATTTCTAGCGGCTTTTGATGACACCGGCGATGTAGTTCCTCATTCGAGATCCAGTTGTCAGGCCACCAAGCGTGGATGATATTCCGCAGGCAGCGGTTTACCAATACTTGCAGTTTTCGCGTCGTTACCGCATATGTGCACCAAGTTTCGCACCCGTACAGCAATACGGATTTGACGTTTGAGTTGAAGATTCGGATCTTAGTTCGTAGAGAGATCTGGCGTGACCGCCAGATGTTTCGGAGAATCGCAAACGCAAATCGGGCCTTTATGATCCGGGTTTTGATGGCTTTCCACCAACAGGCGTAACTAGTTTAAAATAATATTGAAACATGTTCATGAATTTTGATGAATTTTTCTCTGATGCTGTCCTCTCATTTTATTTTCTTCGCAAAATGACTTAAATCGTAATCAAAATTAATGTTAATCAGTTTGTTTAAACTGAGAGGATGAATGACATCCTTAAGATAAAAAAAATGTTCAAGCTGAATATTGGCAATATAATTCACTAGAGTTGGACAACATTATCACAAAGACTGATACAAATTGAAAAAATTATAAATATAAAAAAATGAAGAATTGAAAAATTGTAAGGAATTATGCTCAACTGAATGGCTGATTTCAAACCAGACGCAAAATCTGAACCTTGGCAGGTAAATTGGTAAATAATAGAAGGCTCATTTGGATCATTCAATTTGCTTCTTCGGTTACTTAACTTGTATCTAAAACTTTTGTTTTTTTTTTTCATAACATGCAAATTGGACATGAAGTTTGGGGCAGATTGAGCCCACTTTTCTGGCTATTGTCCATTATTGTGGGTTTATCGTAATGTTCGGACGAGGAATTAAAAACCGCTTTTGAAGCAACTTTGATTGTAGCATGTTGTAGCAGAGCATTAGAAGTAGCTCAAACTAAAAAGATCAAATTTATTAGTTTGATGAAAGTTTACATAAATATTACCACTTACAATAAATGGTTTTTCTTCCTCGGATTTTGGCCGAACAATCTTGGCTCAATGGGCTTCTACTAGGCTCGCCTAAAGGTACAAAATTCATTATAAATAACAGTTGAGCAAACAAGAAATTATCTTGACTTACGGTTTAGATCGACTTCCGGATCTATAAAACCACGATCGAGTATTAAAGGGTTTCTTCCCCTGCCTTTTGCCCGAAAAGTGAGGCACAGTTAGCCTTCTGCTAGGCTCGCCTAAATACAATTTAGAATATAAAAAAATGGCTCAATAACAATATTCGTAGTACTTACGATACAGTAGTGAAATTCTAACTAATCCTCACACGAAAACCTCACTTATTCGCGACAAATTTACTAATTTTATATTAGCGCTTCGGAGCAACAATTTTCTGTTGGATTTCTTCGACTAGTGAAAAAACGTTGTCACCTATCAACCGTCGATTCTGTCACTTTGACAGATGCGGCAAAACTTCGCCGCGCTCACTGGTTCGGCGGCGTCGCTGCTCGGTCCAAGGGTGCCAGCGGTGCCAACATCGCCCCCGCCCGTAACTCTAGTGCAGGGTCCTTCACCTGACTGGATTTACGACCAATCTCCAACACCGCAAGCTGGTTCACAGGACGACGCAGCTCCTTCCCATTCGCCAAACGCACCACAGCTCTGCGAATCACTCCGTCTCGTCCAGGGATGATCTGCTGGACCACGCCTCGCACCCAGGTCTTCCGGCTGTTACCATGCGCTATGTACACCAGGTCTCCTTCGGTCTACCGGTTGGCACTGTCGGCGTGCCACTTCGTTGGTTGATCGATACAGGGCACGTATTCTTTGACCCAACGTTGCCACAGGATGTCCGCTAGCTGAAGTGCTCGTTTATACTGGTCCCGCAAAGCTTCAGAAGGATTGGCCGTTTCCTCCACCTGATGATGTTCCCCGGATGGAAAACCTCGGAGGAAGTGATTTGGTGTCAAAGCTTCCACCTCCGATGACTCTTGGGGAATGTACGTCAGCGGTCTACAGTTGATCATTTCCGCAGCTTTGGCCAACACGGTCAGCAACACTTCGTCGGTTAGTCGTCGGCCGTCGTCCAGAGCCTTCAACGCCTTCTTGGTTGATCTCACGAGCCTCTCCCAGATCCCTCCTATATGAGGGGCTGAGGAAGTGTTGAATTTCCAGCGTGTGCGAGCTCTAGTGAATCTATCAGCACAAGCGGATTCGATTTGCAGTCCCAGTTGTCGCTTGGTAGGACGTTGTCTGCCGTCCATGAACGACTCCAGATCAGTGCGGAGTTTGATCGAAAACCGAAAGACATCTTCGACTGGATCCCAGAACACACCAAGAATGCGCTCCATGTTCGTTGTCTTGTTGGCGCTGAAATGGACTACTTGGCGCTCCGTCGGCTCCTCCAATTTCTCCAGGACTTCGGTACTATTTGAGACCCAGTTTCGAATTCGGAACCCACCTGCTGAGTGGATCTTCTTCACCTGCTGTGCCCGCATGATCGCCTCTTTCACCGAATCTGCGCTATCGAGGTAATCGTCAACGTAAGTATTGTCGACAATCGCAGCTGCTGCATCCGGATATTGGTCTGCAAAGTCCTTTGCGTTCCGGTTCTTTATATACTGGGCGGAACATGGTGAACACGTCGAGCCAATAGTCGCCACGTCCATGACGAAGATTTCCGGCGGATCAGTTGGCTCATCCCGGTACAGGAAACGTTGGGCCTGCTTGTCGCTTCGTCGTATACCAATTTGGTGGTACATTTTCATTATGTCACCCCCAAAGGCGATGGGTCGCTCTCGGAAATGAAATAGTACTCCAGGCAGATCGGTCAGCATATCGGGCCCCTTCAAAAGAGCCGAGTTGAGCGAAATTCCGTTGACTGCGGCCGCCGCGTCCCAAACAAGGCGGACCTTGCTTGGCTTTCTTGGATTGAGGACCACGTTTAAGGGGAGGTACCAGACCTTGGCACCAGCAGCAGCGTCAGCGTAATCCTGAGAGGTCGCCTTATGGGCGTATCCCTTTTCTTGGTACTCGGCGATTTGTTTGGCTACCTTCTCCTTCAGCTCGGGATTTCTCGACAATTTTCGTTCTAAAGCTTTCAGCCGCTTCACGGCCATCGGGTAACTGTCGGGCAATTGAGGGTTGTCATCCTTCCACAGCAGCCCTGTCTCGAAGCGTTGGCCAATTCGCACGGTGGTTTTTTCCAACAGGTCACGAGCACGACGATCTTCCGACGATTCAGGCAAAATTGAAACTGCGATTCCGGCTTCTTCCAGCATGTATTGACTACGTAGCAGCTCATGCAGCTCGCGATCTGCCGGGCTCATGTCGTGGTGACCAGAAAACATTTCGGAGGTATCTGCTGAATTTTGTGGCCCGTACACTGTCCAACCAAGATGAGTTCGAACCGCAATCGGTTCACCAGGGGCCCCAATCCGTGATTCCAACGGGGCGTAGACGTGCAGATGCTTGAGTCCAATTAGAATTCGTGGAGTTTCGCAGCGGTAGTCGCAGACAGGTAGCCCTTCCAGATGCTGGTACTTCCTTGCGACATCTGCGAAGAGTAGTTTCTGCTCGGGTAGTTTCAATTTCTCAACGGTGTGCACATTCTTCAGCACGAACTGCTCCGACGAATCAATAGCGGAAATCGATAGGTGCACCCGCTTTGAGTCGCGCTCCATGCGCGTCATACCCGCCGTCCACTTGACGATAAGTGGTTGTGGTTCTCCTCCCAGCTGAATCTGATCTGCAACCTCACGTTCCACCAAAGAGCAGGATGCGCCTTCATCCAGGAATGCGATTACGTTCACCGAGTGGTTGCCGTTACTTAGTCGGACAGGTACCATTCGATAAATCACTGGTTGTTGAAAGTCGACACTGTGAGCGTTGCAATCAGTTGTGACCACAGGATTGTTGTTGTTCGTTGGGTGAAGTAGTGGGTGGTGCATTACATGACAGTTTCCGATGTTGCACTTGCGCTTGAAACGACAGTTCGAATCGCCATGTTCGTTGAGGCAAAGTTTGCACAGCTTCCATTTGGCCACTTCCTTCACGCGACCTTCCCAGGACAGCTTAGCAAAGTCGTCACAAAACCGTGTGCGATGATCGGTGCGATTGCAAATGTGGCATGGCACCCGGGTCTGCTGCTGTTGTACGGACTTAGATGAGGAAGAGGAGGGGGCAGACTGCTCTCTTTTTATGCTTGCCCGCTTGTCCTCGAACTCTCCGATGTGGGTATGCAGGTAACCCTCAGCACTTTTCTCCTTCACTTTCTTGTCGGCTCTCGGTTTCTCTGGCTTCGGCCTCTCCTTGCTGCAACCGTGCATCCGGTTGATGTGTTCCAGTTCTAGGGCATCGGCTCCGATGGCGGTGATGAAATCGGAAAAGGTTTTCAGAGTGGAAAAACCTTGCTGACGTCTGTAGCGGATCCATTCAATCTGCGTCTGACCAGGAAGCTTGGCCACAAGGATCTCGATTAGATGTGGATTCACCAAGTGATCCCGGAGACCGGACGCAATCAGGTGATCGGTGAGTTGCTGCACGATGATGCCGAAATCCGAAAAAGTTACCGGATTTTCCAGACATGGTGGCTTCGCATTCTGCGCCTTGCGCACAAGCGCAGAAATTATTTGTTCCGGGCGTCCATAAAGCCTCCGGAGTGTTTCGATGGCTTCGGGTACCGTTTCAGGCAGCATCAAATGGTGGCGCACTTTAGCGCGCGCTGGATTTTGAATCGCCTCCTGCAGTCTCCCAAGATTGTCTAAGTTCGACCAGTTGCACGCCAAGTTTCCATTGATGTAGCTGCTGTAAAACAGCGGCCATTCCTCGGGATCTCCGCTGAAGGTCGGCAATTTGCAGAACGGTCCTTTTCGAGCAGCGATCTGTGCCCTGGTCAACTCCGCTACTGGTGGCAAAGCAATTTGCGGCCATTGTGCATCCGAATGGGGAGGCGGATTGGGCGGATCGCATGGACCCACTGGGCCCCCTAGATGTAGCCGATGCATGGCCGAATGCGGGAATTGGTTGGGAGAATTTTGATTCACTGGTTCCTCTGGTACTAACGGCAGACCGCGATTTGGCAGCGGATTGTGCCTCACCGGTGGATTCACTGGAACGTTCGAAAGATTGCGCCCATCTATTTGGTTCGGAACTTGCGGAGGCGCCGACAGGTGAGAAGGCAAAGGATGATTAACGATCGGTGCATTCGAGTTGCTTGGAATAACTCTGGCTGGATACACCCCGGGATTGCGCAACGGTGTCGTCGGTACTTGAGCGGAATTGCTTCCGGATAGCGGAGTAGAATACACCGGATACACATTCGAATCAAATGTAACTTTTCTTTGTTCCGCGCCGCCAACAAAATGCTGCGGAATGTCATTTGCATCGGGATAGTTGAGTGATTGTTGATTGAGCCCGTAGGTACTCCACAGTTGGCTCCTCTTGATCTGATATTCCTTATCAGCTTTCCGCCTCATCTCCAGCATTTCACGTTCCAACTCGAGCTGTGCCAAGCGCTTTTGCTCCTCGCGCTGCAGCTGTCGCTGGAAATTCCGACGCTGCATCTCTCTCATCATCATCAAATCACGTTCGTGCTGCTCGTCGGCAGCTTTCTGCTGCTCTTCATTTTGCTTCCAGCGTGCATCCTTTCCGGCACCAAGATCCAGAAACTGCAGGGCGGAAATGTCCTCCTGAGAACCGCCACACGCATTTTCGACAACTGTTTCGGTTGAACAAGTGGGGCAGCTCCATGGTTCGTCGACAATTTCCTCCGTAACACCGGCGCAGGAGTAATGAAACCAGCGCGGACAGGTGTCACATTGGACCATATGGTGGTCAGCATGATTCGGCTCCTCACACAGAGCACAATCATATGCGGTGTTCTCGGCGTTAGACTGCTGCTGGAGGTTTTGATCCATAACCTCAATCTGTTCCAGGCTTCTAGCCGAACTCATTTATTTTTGAGTTTTGTTCGGACGAGGAAATAAAAAACCGCTTTTGAAGCAACTTTGATTGTAGCAGTTGTAGCAGAGCATTAGAAGTAGCTCAAACTAAAAAAGATCAAATTTATTAGTTTGATGAAAGTTTACATAAATATTACCACTTACAATAAATGGTTTTCTTCCTCGGATTTTGGCCGAACAATCTTGGCTCAATGGGCCTTCTACTAGGCTCGCCTAAAGGTACAAAATTCATTATAAATAACAGTTGAGCAAACAAGAAGTTATCTTGACTTACGGTTTAGATCGACTTCCGGATCTATAAAACCACGATCGAGTATTAAAGGGTTTCTTCCCCTGCCTTTTGCCCGAAAAGTGAGGCACAGTTAGCCTTCTGCTAGGCTCGCCTAAATACAATTTAGAATATAAAAAAATGACTCAATAACAATATTTCGTAGTACTTACGATACAGTAGTGAAATTCTAACTAATCCTCACACGAAAACCTCACTTATTCGCGACAAATTTACTAATTTTATATTAGCGCTTCGGAGCAACAATTTTCTGTTGGATTTCTTCGACTCGTGAAAAAACGTTGTCACCTATCAACCGTCGATTCTGTCACTTTGACAGATGCGGCAAAACTTCGCCGCGCTCACTGGTTCGGCGGCGTCGCTGCTCGGTCCAAGGGTGCCAGCGGTGCCAACAAGCATATTCCTAGAACCACCGGAGTCCCCGGTAGACCTTCGGTCCCCTGGTGGAACTCGGAAGTCCGAAATGCGATCAAACTTCATCGAAAAAAAATGAGATTTCTCAAACGTCTGGACAACGATGATCCACGCAAAGAAACTGCCCTTCTGGAGTTTAAGGCAGCACGTTCGGCAGCCCGTTCCGTTGTCAAAAAGGCCAAACAGGATTGCTGGAAACAGTTTTTGGAAGAAATTAACCCATCCACCCCCTCTTCCAAACTATGGGAAAAAATCAAACGTCTAAATGGTGTCAATAGGACCAGTCAATTCCATCTTCTCCTCAACCAACAATATACCAATGATCCTGCAATACTTGCGGACTCCTTTTGCCATTTTTTCTCTTCCATCTCCTCCTCGGATCACAACTCTCAACCAACATACTACAATAGACTTCTCCACCAACCTACACCTTGACTATAACACTGATTTCAGCAAAAAAGAACTGGATAAGGCCCTTGAAAAAGGAAAGGGAAACTCTGCTGGAATGGATGAAATCGGATATCCTTTGCTTAGAAAGCTTCCACCCATAGGGAGAGCTATTTTCCTCAACATCCTTAATGAGATCTGGCATACTGGAGATATACCCAACCAATGGAAACAAGGACTTGTAATACCCATTCCCAAACCACACCAGGACTTACACCATCTGAACAGCTATCGTCCCATTACACTCCTCGACACGACCATCGACAATTTGGTTTTCGTCCTGGTCTGGCTACCGACGATCACTTAACAACATTAGAAAACATACTGGAAAACGCCCTTTCAAATAACCGCCATGTAGAGTGTTTATCCGCCATGTTAGAGTGTATTTAAACAGAATCCACGCCTCAATACCTGTCATCTGTCCTCGATACGACCCAAGGTTGCAAAAATGGAATGCGTCCACTCCCAAAGTAGACCTGTCTCTGCTTTCCAAAATAAAGGCTGGCACTAATCCGTCCTATGTACTGCCCCATTTCTACCATCTTACCGAAAGGAAATACAAAGACGTCCCAAAGTTGTACACCGATGGATCGAAAACGCTCGATGGGAGAATAGGCTGTGGTATTACGAGCGAGAACATAAATGTCTCACTTCCTCTGCCATCGATCTGCTCGGTTTTTAGCTCTGAAGCATTCGCTCTACTGTCAGCTGCCCAAAGCGGTTTCTGTGGGAAACATCAAACATCCATGGATAGTTACTCTGTCAGAAGTCGCCATCCAAAAGGGTATAACCAAAGATCCCTAACTATCAAGATGATCGGGCATATTATTTCACGAACGAATCTTCGGAGACAACAACACAATGCATATGGTGCTGCCATCCAACGAGATGGGATCCAAGCTTTGCACTTGACGATTGCACCTCTCACTAATACATTGAAAACAAACGTCATTTTTCCCAAACAAGATTTTTGTTTACATTGTTCACGCCAATCATTTTGCACTATGGGTGAATTGTTATTCTTTCCCACTGTTGATGGAACATTTTGTTGCAACTGGCCGTTTCCAGTCAACCCTGACCCCGATCGTTCGTCAGCGGAACTGATTCCCCTAGCATTCATCAAAATTCAAAATTCGCTACACCGGTAAGTTAACCAACTAAAAGTGAACGAAATTTGATTCTGAATCCAAATCAGGATGCAAGAAGGAGATTCAGGAATGTGTTATCAACGAATTTAATTTCAGCTTAGCATCCGATAGAACGCCTAATGAAAAATTCAAGAAGAACCAATTAAACAGATGGATCATTAATTTTGGCTGCCCGTTCTTGCGAGGAATCAGCCAACACCGAACTCGATCGTTTGCCAGTGAGACACATTTTAGCAGAATTCGAGAAAAATGGAATCTTCTATTCCTCCGGTAAGTTGATAAGTTGAAAGCGTATAAACTTAAGTTTCAAATCCAGAACAAATCGAATTACAGTTGTACAGCAGACGGAATTTGCGATATAGGATCCCAGGAGGAAAGAATTTTGCAAGCCAAACAACCTGATTGTCCTGCCCAGTTATGAAGCTACCACGCTAGTGCCTCGAGAAAACTTGACTACATCATTTTAAGATTATTTAGTCCTGATATACAAGTGAGAAGCATCGATTCGGATACTAGCTATAAAAAATAAACATATGAAAAGTTAAAACAACTGATGGCATATATTCCACAAGCTCATAATGTTCAATCCAGTTACATATATTAGTGAACCTGTATATAAGAGAAGTGACATCTGAAACACAAAATTCCAATCGAGCAAAAGAACTGTCAAAATCGATTCCAATCGATCCGAGCATTTTGTCGCAGAGCTTTTACCTTTCTTATTGAAAACTCAACCATGGAAGGTATTGTGATTGTTGTTATAATTCAAACAGATAATTTTTTAGCTGGTCATATGAATTTATGATTAGGTGCAATTTTTTTCACTGCTATGGTGAATCGTGTTTCTAGTTAGAAAACTAACTGGTTATTAACGAAATTCAAGTCATTCATACCTTTTATCGTGATTCTTCGGGCATCGAGTTCTATGTCGTTTTGTTACATTGAAGGAGCGTTCACTTTAGAGCTTGAACATTCAGCCAGAAAACAGTGCTGGGGATTTTTTGTCCAAGATTTCGGCGATGTTGCCACATATTTTATTTTAAGAGGGATCAGATGTCGCTTCTCTTATATGAAGGTTCACTAACATATATATTCAACACATTTGAACAACTTTGTAAAAATTCAAATTTTTTTGCAACTTTGACCACTGTGCTGTGGTGTAAACAAAGAGAACTGGGATGTAAACAAAAAAGTAAACGCGAGCTGCTTTGATTTTTAGGCAGTAGTGTGTGTTACAGATTACACAATTTGAGCTTGGATCTCATTCCGTAAAATCTATTTTGGCGCTAGTGTTCTGTCGCCAAAATTTCTCGGAAGCCGGTAGGACCTGGTATAACGCTGTGCTGGATTCCTGGACACTCAAAAATTGCCGGCAATGAACGAGCGGACCACCTTGCGGCAGCTGGTAGTCAACTCGATCCCCAGAACCAAACGATTCCCTCCCCTGACGCTTTGAAATGGGTAAAACGACACATCACATTAGCATGGTCCCAGACCTGGAACATTATAGCCCAGAATAAATTGAGAGAAGTAAAAAACACCACTGAAGCATGGATCGACCGAGCATCTTTTCGAGAAAGGCGAATACTGACACGACTTCGTATAGGTCACACCAGGTTGACCCACGGATACCTGATGGACAGGGATGACCCTCCCATGTGTGTTGCTTGCCAGGTCCAACTCAGCATAAAACATGTACTTCTAAACTGCCCTTGCTACCAACAAGCTAGGAACGAGTCCGGTCTTGGGGACAGTCTTAAACAGATCCTATCCAACTGTCCCATCGAAGAGAAGAAAATTTTACTGTTTCTTCGAAAAAGTAATTTAATGGACCAAATCGAAATTACAACATCAAAAATGAGTACATCCAAGAACAAAAACAAGTACACACGACGTACACCATTCAAAATTTTGACAAGCCACGGAGGAAAAGGGATGAATAACACGAGAGTGTTAAAATCCTAGCAAAACAAAAAAAAAAAAAAAAAAGGAAAACCTGAAAGAAACCATATGCTTGTAATTTTAAAATGAATCGTTATTTCAACACTACCTAGCTTACCTACAGAATCTCTTTTTTTGAATAAATTTCACAAGGCCTCCCTTCCATAGAGCGGCAACTGTCCTTCAAAAAGCATAAATTCTGGCGAAATTGAATTCGGTCTTGTTTCGCGACAACAAATCAAAAGCTGGGACGAAAGCACCAAACCAAAACAAACTTTCAGTTGCTATGTCTTTCGACGCTGAATTGTGATGCAAAAATCGTCGAGTGCGTCACGTCAGTGTTTTAGTACTTAACGACAGCATTGACAGGTGACGCGACGCGACGTCTGACGTGGTATTGTGCGGGCGCCTTTAAAGGCGCCCTCACAATAGCACGTACTAAAACGCTGACGCGACGCACTGGAATTTACTTGCAGGGTTGGTCGGCTCTTCTCAAACAACAAAGAGCCGGGAGCAACCAACACTGTTTTCAGTTCGGCTTCCGAGTGTAATCCTCTTTCGCTGATCGTGCTCCACTCGTTACCCGAGTTTACACGAGCTGTAAGTGACTCGGACGGCAAGTGTGAGAGCATTTGCACCCGAGTGGGAGAAAGAGAATTCTAAACAAAGAGCGCCCTGTGTTTCAGTCATACACCTCAGAGTAAAGAAGGAAAAAATTATTTAGACTCCCACCACACAACGTAGAAAAAATATAAACAATTTCTACTCCGCTACCATGCCTACTGCTGTTAGCTGTTTTGAATTTTTTTTTTGCAAAAGGTAGCGTTCGAAGAAGAGGTGACAGGTGGTTTCATCAAAAAATTAGGACACCGCGAAGAACAAAAACCAGGATTTTTCAGGACCCCAGTAGATTGGTGGAAATGAAATGCAGCTCTTCTTAGATTGCATAAATTAAGGCGAAATAGCGGTGCAGTATACGCCTTAATTTATGCAGCAGAAGAGATATGAAGTTAGGTGGCTTTTCGCTTATACCGAAAAAAACCGTTCTAATATCATCTGAACCGATGATTACCATTGGTTTAAGAGGTTGAACTGTTTTTATTGCAAAATCAATTGCAATTAAGATCAGGACGGCTTCTAGAAATTCAGGACACCGCTGGGAGCTTTGATTCGTAAAGTAACTTCTTTTCTCGTGAACGTACCAAGAATAAACTGAGTTAGCTCTCGAATTCTCCTCAGCACATTGCGCAACAGATTTTTCCGGAGAAGGGAATTCTCTTCATCAGCGGATATGAATGCTCTCGCTCACTCTTATATGTTGACAATCCCACTCCCAATTTCAGTGCGATTTATCTCTCCCCGCACCGATTGGGGGAGCAGACGAAAAAAATTGCACTCTCTTTCACTGGACAAGCCGATCTGAGGAGTTTTGCCACCCATGCTTGCAGCACAATACAGCGTCCACTGACAAGGCTTTCCAGAATTTTTGAAACCAAACTCGGGGCGCCAAACATCACAAAACACAGAAAAATTACGATGATTTTATTTTTGAGTATATTTGTGTCGAATTTTAACAAAAAATCTTAAAAAAGCAATATTCAAACCCAGCTGACGCACTGGAATTTTGATTTATTTCAAAACAAAAACGTCGACGCTGAAGAACGCTGCTGTTTAGAACAAGTTTAGCGTTTTAGTACAATGCTGTCACTGACGCGACGCAGTACTTTTAAAGAAAATTTTCGAGACCGTTCAAATCCAAGTTTAAACCATATTAAATTTTTGTGAAGTTAATTTCAAGTCGATTCCGAAGGTTTTCCGGTATCAGCCCTACAGGACGGAAAATTTTTCAAGAGCTCTCAACCCCTTATTTCAAAACATGATTTGTCCTGTCTTCCTGGAATGCTGTCGGCCACTCATACTTATCGAGGATGAAACCTTCGGAGTCATCCATTGATGTTTGGCATCCGGGAAACGTTTAAGCTAAGTATTCTCATTTTTTTCATAATAAGTTGATCAAAACTTGTAAATCATACTTAAATACTAGAATGTTGTCAATGTGAAAAATTATTCACAAATGTTCGTGCCACATTAATAATGTCGTAAAAAAACATTTTGTTATTTTTACAAAATAATTTCAAATGTTTTCAAACCAATCGTTATTTCACAAATTCAAAAAATTAATTTAATCAGTTCTATTACAAAATTGATCCCTTTTTTTGGTTTAAACATACATTTTATTCTTGTATCAAACCTAAACTTGGATTAACTTATTCAATAGCTTGTTTAGAATTTTTTAATTTCCCATCAATTTTTTTTATTCAAATGTCCAAAACTTTGAAGCGATCGTTATTCATGTATATTATGATTAAATTATAAACAAGATACAAGTTATTTCTTAATGTTTCTGATCAAATGGTGGAAGTCGTTACATGAATCTTTCAATCAAAATTGCTCAAAAATTAACATTGTTTTTATATGTGATACCATTCTCTCCATTTGTCTTTAAAAAAAAAAAAGATAAAACGTCTATTTGGACTAGATTTCTCCAATAGTTCAATTCACTTTTTTTTTCAATCTCTTTTTGAATTTTCCTTGAAAAGATTTGAACTTTACACCTTTCATACGTTTTTAAATTCCTACATAAATATTATTTAGAACATCAGATCGAATATCATTTCGAACTTTGAATTATGTGAGCAACAACTATTATAGATACAGATAAAGATGAAAATCAAGTGTATACGATTGACTTCGAATGTATTTAGTCATAATCACCATTCAAAATGGTTGTTTCTTATTTCGCTCAAATGATTTAATAAATAAAAATATATTTCAGGAGAAAAAATTGCTGATAGCCACTGCTGAACACTAGTCAAAAGTGTTTCCTTTTTTTTTTTTGCTTTCCCCCACATTCCCAACCAAATTTTTTGCAAGGATGCAGAGGTAACCTCGGTCCTTAAGCACAAAGTTGTTCTTTCATCCCTTTCTAATTTTTTCTAACCTATCTATTGACTACTAGGACGTGGCCGGCGCCGTAATTGATGTTCAAAGAGAGAGCATCAGTTTTGTGCATTGTGAATGTGTAGCCAATCCCAGGTTCCATTCATTTGACCTCTGAACAAAATTGATGGCCTCGGTCAATCACGGAGTAGCAACCATTGGCGATGTGGAACTCGTTCTACTGAGCCACGCCTGTGATCTTGGAATCCGAAATGTATTGACTTGCAATTAAACCAAATTTAGAAATCAATCACCGAGTATACTAGAATACTTTTAAATTCTTTATCAAAACATCTTAAGGTGCATTTCGGGTTCAATGATTCAAGGTGGATGTGAGTAGTTAATCAAGCTAAGCTAAGCTAAGCTAATGCTGTCACTGACGCGACGCACATTTGTGGTGGCTCAAACGAAAATTGGTATCCCCAAAATGAAATGTCAACGCGACGCTGACGTGACGCGACGTCCGACGGGCTATTGTGCAGGCGTCTTAAGAGCTTACTCAGCTTACTCCCTCCTCTTCCTAGGAGCGTTACGTGATTTATGGATGCCCCTTAATTCATTCTTCTTTTTAACGAATAGTCACCGTTGATTATTATTTTTATGAAAGTTTAATGGCATTGCGGTGAACTTGATACTATGAAAATTCTTGATAGAAGAATTAAAGATTGAAATTAAATGACGGATAGACAAAGCAGATGCTTAATAGAAGAAAATTGAAAGATGTTGAAAATGAGCCAAGAGCATATTTTATGGAAAGCTTCAAAGGTGCGTTCTAGACCCTTTGTCCCACATCAATTGAATGGCTGAGAGAAGTAATAGCGAGAGGCGCAATTACGTTCACCCATACATCCAACCCGATGGATTGGGAAGCACGTGCTTTACCAATCCATCGGGTTGGATGTATGGGTGAACGTAATTGCGCCTCTCGCTATTACTTCTCTCAGCCATTCAATTGATGTGGGACAAAGGGTCTAGAACGCACCTTTGAAGCTTTCCATAAAATATGCTCTTGGCTCATTTTCAACATCTTTCAATTTTCTTCTATTAAGCATCTGCTTTGTCTATCCGTCATTTAATTTCAATCTTTAATTCTTCTATCAAGAATTTTCATAGTATCAAGTTCACCGCAATGCCATTAAACTTTCATAAAAAAAAAATTAATTCATTCTTGTAACAGCAAATTGCATTATCTACTCATGTAAAATGGCGAATTTAACTAGTAACCGCTTCTACGCAAACATTGAGCAAATTGCATATATCTGAAGAATTCACAGAAAATTGCTGCAAAAGTTATCAAAACAACTTAAACATTTGTATTTCACATATAGAATATGTTGCCCTGGCTAAAAATATTCTAAACGGAAACAAGTTGCGACTAGTTTATGTCAGTTTTTGTATTATTTCGTAATAAAACTCTTTGTTAACATTTTGTTTCATACGACGTAAAGAAACCTCATATGGGCCAAAATCGAAGGGTTTTTTTGGAACGACGTTGCCTTATAAATCGTTATAACAGGACTAATATTATTTAGACACACACCATAAAAAAGTTTTTACGTTCTTATATGGCAATGAACTGCAACAACAAAAACAATTTAAAAAATTATTAAGTGTGTACTTAAAAATGATGAAATTTTCATATAAGGCCGGAATAAATTTCAAATCCTTCTTTTATCACTCGCACTGGGAACATCGCGAGGTGGGAGGATAATAAAAATTAATGGAAAAAACCAATAAATTGTAATAAATGGCACGAAAGCTTCACAGCAAAATTTTTTTTCTGTAAAATTACGCAAATGTCCTGTAACAAAAAGGAGCAGGACATTTATCGTAATTTTACAGGTCGAAAACATGATTACGTGACATTTAATTTTTAGTGTACAACTTTTTTACAGGACATATTTGCTGTAATAATAAATGAATCTTCGTTAACTTTCAAGGAAAATAATTTAAAATTACAGGTTCACGTAATTTTTTATCGAAAAATTCAATGAAGTCAAGGATATAAAAGGTGATGAAACTCCCTTTTTTCACAATTTGTTTTTTGCTCTAGTGATCTTTCGGTTTTTTGATAGATTTTTCGAAATTTCCAAAAAAATACTTTACATAGCAAATTTTATTTTGCTGGAAAATCCAGCAAACTAAATTACTGGAAATCCAGTAATATTAATTGATGGAAACCAGCCGTCTGAATTGATGGAAATCAGCATTTTTTCATTGAAAAACGGATTTTTTTGGATTCTAAATTAGATTTTAAATTTAAACCTCCATGGGGACAAAAGAAGAATTTGATATTTG
This sequence comes from Uranotaenia lowii, assembly GCF_029784155.1. Classification (NCBI taxonomy): domain Eukaryota; kingdom Metazoa; phylum Arthropoda; class Insecta; order Diptera; family Culicidae; genus Uranotaenia; species Uranotaenia lowii. The sequence goes on from NC_073692.1 coordinate 416,366,157, forward strand.
TTCCGGCCAAACCAAAAACCTAATATAAACAAAACACTAAAATGACAAAAAATAACTTGAAAATGATGGGATATATAAGAAGAGCAAATATGACAAAGAAAAACTATTATAAACAAAGCAAGAAACGTGCTAAATGCACCAAAACATGTTATAAAAAATACAAAATGACTATAAATGATCATAAATTTACTAAAAATGGCGTTAATGATGATAATAACAGTTTTTCTGTATAGTAAGTGAAAAAAATGTTGAAAAAAAAGTTCGATTTTGGCAACACAAAATGATCGGGCGTGTTGCCAAAATCGAACGGGTTTTGTATTAAAATAGCTGAAGCCTGAAGCAATATCGTTGCTCGCAAAATTTATGATAATTTTTGTCAGCTTTAGGGATTAGTAATTTTATAAGCATTTCATTATTTCGGTCACTTTTGTCCGTTTGATTTTACTTAAATTTCAGTTAATTTTTTATTGCGGCTTTTGGTATTTTGGTAAATTTTTACTTTTTATCATTTTGTTGTTTTGTATATTCTTTATCCATTTTTGTTATTTTAATATTTCTATTGCTTTAGCTATTTGGTAATTATTTTTATTTTTTTCAATTTTTGTCGTTTTATTAATTTTTGTAATTTTAAAAACGTCAATGTCAATTCATGTCGTTTTGTTTCTGAGACATGTATATAATTAACAGCCAGCGCGAGCGCGCTTATCGCCAATCACACACCATTTTTTGTTCGTTCGCACTGCAAGTTTCCGCTTGTGGGGTTGCCCACTAATGTGTGGTGGTAGATGCTAACTCTATCTGTATCTATCACTTCATAGTTGTTGAACTGTGCTGAAAAAGAATTTGGTGTGATGGTGATGCTTCTACATAAATTCTACGAGCTCATTTTCAACATCTTTCATTTCTTCTTATTTTCTATCCGTCTATAAAGTTTCATAATCTTACTCAAAAGAATATGTAATTTTCGTTATTTTTTATCTTTGCTTTCTTTGTCATTATTGAGTTTTTATTTGCTTTTTTGATAATTCTGACATTTATGTTTTCTTTTGCCATGTTTGTAAGTTTTTAAAAGTTTAGTCGTTTTTGTCATTCTGCTATCTGGACTTAGAAGACTTAAACGCTTTCCCTAAGGCAACCGAGGTAACTGACTTGTCAACTTAGCTTAATCACAAGCCCTTTTTGTGTCAGTTTTGTTATTTTCAGCATTTTTGTAATTTTTTTGGTATTGTCTTTTTCGCCCTATTGTTAATTTTCTCATTTCAGTCGTATTGTTAATTTTGTAATGTAATTGTATGGATTTGTGAGTACAATCAATGTTTTCAACTTCTTCATTTTTATCCGCCCAATATCGTATACTCCTTGGACTCTTTCATAAACTTGCATATTAGGTATATAGGTTAAATGAACGTCTAATAAATCACACTGTTTGTATGAGCAAAGCGGAAGCGGAAGGAAATCTTCAAATAGCATTTTCCCCTATAGGAAAGCTTGGAACGCGAATCATCTTGGCAGTGATTATCCCATTCTAGCTTGTTGTCCAGATAGAACCCAGAGCACCCCGGAAGGTGCTGGTTTTCTTACTTGTAAAACTCGCCACGGTATGAGATACCTAATTGCTGTTTTTTTTTCTCGCAATAACTGATTTTAAATTTAAGGATATTACACCGAGCGAGATAAGAAAAAAAGCGTCCAACATCTAAAAGGCAACAAGGTGTGAAAAGCCCGCCAGCAGTTTGGGAGCGTTACCTTTTTGCCGAGGCTGAAGGTAGGCGAGGGAAAAACAGTTTGTTTTCTCAACAAATATTATTCATAAAAACAGTGCTTAAGCACTGCCGGCCGGTTTTCGGATGTTGTTTTGTGGGATGGGATGGACGAAAGGAAGGAAAATTCTGGTGCGGGATCATTTCCCAAATGGGCAGAGATTTGTCTTCGTCTTCGAGGTGGCTCGGATGGAGTGATGGCAAAAAAAAGGACAACAATGACCAAAGGTTAAATACCGGTTCCGTTGCCAACAAAAGGGTGCTGCCAAGTTCACGGTCCAGTGCGGATGAATTTTTCAAGTAACGTTAATTTATAGTACACCAAAAGCATTTATTAGTAAAATTTAAAGCAAAGTCGTTTAAAATAGGCTTTTATTGAGCCATAAATATGATTTCCTGGGTTTGTCCCTCAACCTGTTAATAGTTAAAAGTACTTATTTTTTACAAACACGTGTTTTGAAAAGGTTTATTAGATACTTCTTCTAAAACTGAGTTTACATTGATTTTCACACGAAACGAGTTTAAGCCATTGAACTTATTCATAGACATTACCAAAAAAAAAAAAAACTACAGATCGCCGCGAAACTTTTCACATATAAACGTTAAATACTTTCCGCTGACAATATCATTCATTTTCATTCACTGATTCAAAAGTTATTAACAAAAGAATATTACGCACTTTTTTTGAGCTCAAACTTAAGACTCGTTTTTGTTGAGATTTGTCTAATCGAAGCAATCGATGGGACAAATAACAACTTACACATAATTAGAAAACAAGTATTCTATGTAACCATGGAAATGGTTAAGTATATATGTAAGGTAACGAAATTTGTTAAATAAAGTATTCCAAGTTCTACCACCAACCATGACAAGTATCTCCTTTGCACTGCCCAAAGTGCTGCAACAGGTTATGGGCCAGTGGGAAGGAGGAGAAGCGGAATCAACAGTGGCAAGAAGTGCCAGCGCCCATGGAAGGACAACAAGCCGAAGCCCGGAAGGACAACGAACCAGTACAGTAACCATTGGGAGGTCATCGAGGTACGAATCAGAGCCACTGGAAGGTCATCGATACAGAACCATATGGAGGTCGAGACTCAGAAATCAAAATCAACTTTTAAAACAGTCATGGCGTTTTAAAAATAGTTGCAGAAACATGATAAAGTTTAGAATAAAAAAAAAGACGTAAAAGTTGTGAGAAGATATATTAAAGATTATGGAAGAAAATGCTTTTTTACCGAATAAAGTTGCTCCTTCGAATTAATACCTAAAAATATTTATATTATAGCATGAAATTCTAAAATTAAATCCAGCACTTAGCTTCCAGTTTAAAATTTTTTTTTCCAATTAAATCTAAAATTTTGTTTACTTGAATTCATGTTCAAAATTGGAAAGAAGAACTTGAATTTTTGAAAATTTGTGATATGTTCTCATGGATTAGAAAAGGAACATTGAGAGATGTAATTAAATATTTGAAAAATTTAAAAACAAAAAGTTTTAAGAAAGAAATTTAATGCATACAACAATTATTATCAGTATTCAAAGCACTATTAAAATCACTATCTGATGTTCATATTTGATCAGAACGGTAGTAAAGCAAATTTATTTTTAAAATATTCAATTCTTAATTCCTTAAAGAAAATGCTTATTTAACCATAGAGAACAGCTGTAATATGTGAATTACGTCATTGTTTCGTGTTCAGACACTCAAATAGTCTATTGCCTAATTGGGTGAAACTTGAAAAAGTAGATAAAAACGTTTAAAAATGCATTTTAAAAAATTTTGCCGAAAGCTGAAAACCAGTCAGGCATAATGAGAAACCCCCCGAGGCAGTATGAGCACCATTAATGAAGGCATAATGAGCATTTTCTGCCAGGGAATCTAGCAGCGAACTCGACTCGATGAAGTCAACTGAGTAATAGAGCTACAGCTTAACTTGTATCGTCTGACGATTTGGCCTATTGGTTAGATGTCGGAGAGGGGTAATCAGTAGGCTCGAGTTCGATTCCTGGTGGAGGTGATTTTTTTTTCCTTTATCATTCATGATCATGATTGCACTAAACGGTGAGACGTAGATTCATCAAACAAAGCAATAACAAAATAATCTAGGTCTGTTTGTAGAATTCAAAGAATTAACACATGCTCATACATTATGTTTCTGGTGTTTTGTTTGACGGATGATGCGTTGATGCTAATAGCCGTATAATGTAACAATAAAAAAAATCAATCATGAATGGTATGTGCAAAAAAAAAAACCCCTCGAACAGGAATCTAACTCGAGTCTACTGATTACCTCTCCGACATCTAACCAATTAGCCAAATCGTCAGACGATACAAGTTAAGCTGTAGCTCTATTACTCAGTTGACTTCATCGAGTCGAATTCGCTGCTAGATTCCCCGGCAGAAAATGTTCATTATGCCTTCATTGATAGTGCTCTGTTCGCCTCCAGTGAACACATTAAAGTAAAAACGCGTTTGAAAAATGATTAAAGTGAAAAATCAAAAATTTTATGATGCTGAAAATTGAGAAACAATGTGTAGATCATGTTCCAGTGCGTACATTTCAGATCAAGATGATTTAAAGGTCATAAAAGCCTATTTGGTGGTGCTCAAAAATTATAATATTTTCGTCACTTGAGAACCTAGCTGGTTATTATTTAATATTTCTGTAAAGATGAAAAGGATTTTTCTTTTTTGGTGAAAAATTAATACTATAGGTAGTACGAAACAAGTCCTCATGAAAATTTGTTTAAGAAAATACGTACTTATGTAGAAAAATGGAGTGCTTATTATGCCCTGGGTGCTCGTTATGCCCTCATCTCCCCTTCAAACGTATTGCAAAATAAACTTGTTTACTATTACGTTAACTTTCCAAAAAACAGTTACTGCACTAAAATAGCAGCTAATTTTATCAAAACTGGCTCACAGTGCTAAGAGAGAACAGAGAAGCTTTATGATAAACATTGGGGGGTGATACCGGGTATTATTATAACTTTACTTTTCAGTTTTCAATCAATACTATTGAAATTTACGTTGGATTTTAAATTATAAACCCTTTTCCTACCTATTTTTGAAAATAAAATCTAAAAAAAAATAACTGTAGTTGCTTAAATTGGACCAATCTACAGTACAATCCCAATTTCTGTCTTAGACTTGAAATTCGTTTCGAAACATTTTCAATTGATTTGACACAAGTTAATATCCTGAATTCAGCATATCATTTTCGAAATGATCATTCTATAATTATAATAAAAACGATCTCATAGTTGAGTGGCTTATATCATTGAGTGACTCTCTTAACATGATTATTTCTATGTTTTTAATCTTACCTTTTTCCAAACTCAATTCATTGAGATTTTCAAGTCTTATGTTGTTTCTTCACTTACTGAAGTTCAGTTTCATGGTTTTTCTGAATTTTTAGAACTCGGGATCTTTGTTTAAGGTACTAAACTCAGGTATTAATCTCTATCCTTTTTTTTTTCTTCAACCGATTATTTTTGCACTTTTACCCCTTTGGCTTAGAGGGCATCTTATGAAACTTTTGTCACAAAGAATAACAGTTTGATTACAATTTTTTTTATCTGATGAGAATCATATTCATAAACTGGGATGAAAAGGTTATTTTCATGGGTTCAAAGAGTTAAAATTGAAATTCATATTTGGTGCAATTCCTGCTTTGGCTCTGATTGTAACTTCGAATCTCTTTTTTTTTATTCAATTCATATTTTGTTCCTCAAAACTTGATTCGAATTTATGATTTAGATTAGAGACACTGAATTGCGGTTCTGAATATAACCTGATTTTTAGTTTTAAATTCTTAAACTCTTATATCTGTAACTCTATGGAATGTGAAATAAATCATTTTGTTAATTTTGTATTCTACGTTTCAAATCTTCATGATACTTCCAATTGTAATTTAGTAAATATCTTTCGATAAAGCACAAACCAGACGATCAATGATGAAATGAAAATCATTCAAAATATCTATCTGATCATTTTTTCTAAATCAGAGAATTTTAGTTGGTGATAAGGATATTTTAAAAAAATATGAGAATTAAATATTGCATTTTGCAGTTCAAATCGAAGCTTTCGTTTTTGAGAAATTTCTAATGTCTTCCGCAATGTTTGCACTTGATTAATTAACAATTTTTATTTGAAGATACCAGAAACTATCATTTACGCAGACAACATGGCTATTCAAAAACAGTATACTGAACTCATCTTTAGTTCTTTTGTACGGTTAAAATGTTACGTATTCTCTGGGATAGCATTTGAGAAAAAAATCGAATCATACACAGAAAAAAAATCTGAATCCTTAACGTCACTGAAATTGAAAACCTTTATTATTACATGACATGGAACGCGATTTATATATGTAAATTTACAAAATAAAAAAGGTTGAATCCTTAACAGCACTGAATTCTAATGACACAAATATTACTTGACACGGAACGCGATTATTTGATGTAAATTTACATCACATATGATGTAAATAAAAAGAAGCATCACATACGACGGAATTTTCAGTGCGAATTAAATATTACACGTCTTAATATTTTACATGTCCTTCAAATTTTACACGTCTGTTGAAGATTACAGAGTGTAATATTCAACTCGCACTGAAAATTCCATCATATGTGATGCTTCTTTTTCGTTACATCATATGTGATGTAATTTTACAATTTATTTTGGTCACACGAAATTCACACAACACTGAATTGGACATTTCTCAAAATTACACGACATGAAATATTACAATACACTGAACGTGATAATGTCATGTAAAATTATAAACTGTGAAGAACAGGACCAGACAAATGTGACAAAAACTGTTAAGTCAAGTCGTGCGCCAAAGTATTTTCCCCGCGCGCGAGTAAGTTAATCGGTGTTGATGGTTCCGGGAGATATCCGAGAAGCAGGAATGCGGTTTTGGAAGCGGATCCACGGTATTCAACTTTGGATCCGGTATTTCGCGGAAAAAATAAAAGAAATAAAATGTAATGTGTGTTTGTCGCTTAATAAAATGAATCATATTAATTATAGATGAGTTTTATTTTTATGAAGAGACGTGAAAATTCCAGTATTGAATCGTATTAACAATAAATAAAACAAAACAAATTCCAATTGGAAAGCTTTTCTTCCAACATTCAGTGATTTTATAATTTACATCATTTTTATCTTACACGTTGCTAAATTTTACATCATTTTTTATTTTACACGTTGCAAAATTTTACTGGCGTGTAATTTCCAACTAGCACTGAATATTCCGTAATATATGATGCTTCTTTTTATTTACATCATATGTGATGTAATTTTAGAGATTTTTTTGGTAGTGTGTAGGGCCCCCCCCGAGAAAAATTGCCCCGGGCCCCCCGATGGCTTAATCCGGCCCTGGTGACTGAGCTACTAAACCATACAACAAACGATATCTTTCAGTAATCAATAGTTTAGAAATCCAGCATAGTTGAATCAACCTGACAAGAGAGCTGCCTCATCCTTTACATTGACGCTGACCAAACAAAACACTGGTCTTTGAAATAAACCCCTTCCCGAGGTTTCAAGAATAAAGGAGCTTGTTTGGGCAGACCATATTGGATGGGTTTCGGATGCAAATCAGATACTTGTTATCTAGTCGACTAGTAAAACGAATGAGATCGTTCCTTTTATTTCTTCCTAAAATTACAGTTTTTGGCGCTTCAAATATTCATACAAATACAAAAACGCGAACGGTACGAGGGGTTCCGATAAAATCACTAGTAACTCAAATCAAGGTGACCAATACGATCGAGATCGATTAGAGCTGATTTCGACTTATATTGGGGGCGGAGAATCCAAATATGCCATTCGTACTCAAAGCGTAGAAGGTAAATACTACTGATAGCAGTGGCGGCTACGTGCTTTAAATGCTAAAAAACGTCAGCCTCCCGAAGAAGTATTTTATACGCCATGACCGAGATTCGATCTTATGACCTCTGGCTTAAAGATTTACGATTTGATTTCAGGATGCCAAGGAATTCTAGTAGGTAGGTTAACAATTTTTTCATAATGGCTTCTCAAGGAGAAGAATTTATCATTTGTCGATTCCGGAACAAGAACAGTAACAGGCTTCACCTCCGTCATGTAGCGTCACTTAAGCTGTGCCAAAGCCAAAAGGAAGCAACCCCCGGACGGTTCTAGAAATCCCCCACTGACTGACCTGGCTGAACCTGTCCGCCGAAAGTGTTTTATAAGGGCGAAAACTCTCTAAATAAAATCGGGGCAACACGACGACGATGATGACGCCAAAGCTGATGGTGAGCGATGATGCTGTTGCGCTTTATTCCATTCACAAAAAAGGGTTGAATTAAATTGTATACATTTCATACCCATCAGCGAAATTACCAACATAAATTAATTATGCCTGTTTCATCTTTCGGTTCAACTACGCGCGTTTTTTTGTTGTGCGTTCTCCTCTATACAGCTCGTTTTTTGCGATTGCCCCCTGGAGCGGAAGGGGTCCTAGATGGGTTTTTTTTCCTTCACTCGCCTTTGTAACTGACCTGATCGCAATGATGCTGGAGACCAGCTTACGTGAGATGCGACGCTTTGTTTGAACTACTTTCCATTTTCTTTTTTCTTCTGCTAATTTGGAGTGATACTTCGAAAACTTCTAGAATCGTGGAAATTCGGGAAATAGCCCTTAACACAATTTTTACGAAACAAAACTTTTCGTAGTACTGACCTTCGATGGCTCAACATAACAAAAAGCTCAGAATGAAGTTCAATCTTTCCCCTTAATGAATTATGAAATCTGATAGTGATTCGATGATACGGTCGACCGGAAGGCCGGAATCCCTGGTTGAATTTTGCAATTTCCGGAGTCAATTTTTTCACCTGCACCTGACCCGCAATCGTTCGATTTAAATGCATTCGATCTGGTTGACGTTTGTTTGACCTCGTTGAGTTGTTTGTTCGTTTATGTGGTTTGGTCAACCTTTTGCTACCCAAGCAACCCACCCGCCGCACGTGGTCTGTTCAAACACGTGGAAGTAACATTAACATTTGAGGAGACCGAATGAGTTGAAAGGTTCAATCAAATTAAACAGGAGCCAAATCTCCAGAAGGTGGCAATTTTGGCAGGTTTAATATTTCTTGAAATTTTGACAATTTCATCAATTTGATTTTTTTTTACAGTTTTGACAATTGTAACATTTATAACTATTTGGAAATTTTGACAAACTTTTGAGTTTTTTGAGGAAAACGAAGTTTTGAGAATCTTGACATTTTGAAAACTTTGTTACTTTTGAGAATGAGAATTTTGGAAATGCATATTTTTAGCAATTTTAAAAATATTTTTTTGAAGTTTGACAATTTTAACAATTGAACAGTAGTTTAAAAAATTGTGACAATTTGTTTTTTCTTTGTAATTTTTATTTTTTTTTCTTCTATTTGATCAGCTTTGACATTTTTTTTTAATTTAAAATTGAATCTGGTCAATTCTGCCAATGCTTTGTAATAAATTCAGTTAATTTTGTCAATTTGACATTTCATTCGTTTTGTGAGTTATCTTAATTTTGGCAACTGGATAAATTTTGTGACTTTTCACCATTTTATCAAATTTGTCGGTTCTGTCAATATGATCAATCTTCTAAACCTTGTCAAATTTGTCAATTATGTCAATTTTGCAAAATCTGTCAACTTTATCAACTTTTGTAATCTTGTTATTTCCGTCAATTTTGTGATATTCTTTAATTTTGTTTTTTCTTCTCTTGTGTCTCTTGTGTTTTCGCTTGTGTCAATTTTATCATTTTTAAAACTATTTACTATCGAAGCAAATGTAATAAGAATAAAATAAAATAAGAAAATGATAAAAATGACAAATATGACAAAAATGACAAATATGACAAAAATGACAAAAATGACAAAAATGTCAAAAAAGACAAAAATGACAAAAATGACAAAAATGACAAAAATGTCAAAAAAGACAAAAATGACAAAAATGACAAAAATGACAAAAATGACAAAAATGACAAAAATGACAAAAATGACAAAAATGACAAAAATGACAAAAATGACAAAAATGACAAAAATGACAAAAATGACAAAAATGACAAAAATGACAAAAATGACAAAAATGACAAAAATGACAAAAATGACAAAAATGACAAAAATGACAAAAATGACAAAAATGACAAAAATGACAAAAATGACAAAAATGACAAAAATGACAAAAATGACAAAAATGACAAAAATGACAAAAATGACAAAAATGACAAAAATGACAAAAATGACAAAAATGACAAAAATGACAAAAATGACAAAAATGACAAAAATGACAAAAATGACAAAAATGACAAAAATGACAAAAATGACAAAAATGACAAAAATGACAAAAATGACAAAAATGACAAAAATGACAAAAATGACAAAAATGACAAAAATGACAAAAATGACAAAAATGACAAAAATGACAAAAATGACAAAAATGACAAAAATGACAAAAATGACAAAAATGACAAAAATGACAAAAATGACAAAAATGACAAAAATGACAAAAATGACAAAAATGACAAAAATGACAAAAATGACAAAAATGACAAAAATGACAAAAATGACAAAAATGACAAAAATGACAAAAATGACAAAAATGACAAAAATGACAAAAATGACAAAAATGACAAAAATGACAAAAATGACAAAAATGACAAAAATGACAAAAATGACAAAAATGACAAAAATGACAAAAATGACAAAAATGACAAAAATGACAAAAATGACAAAAATGACAAAAATGACAAAAATGACAAAAATGACAAAAATGACAAAAATGACAAAAATGACAAAAATGACAAAAATGACAAAAATGACAAAAATGACAAAAATGACAAAAATGACAAAAATGACAAAAATGACAAAAATGACAAAAATGACAAAAATGACAAAATGACAAAATGACAAAAATGACAAAAATGACAAAAATGACAAAAATGACAAAAATGACAAAAATGACAAAAATGACAAAAATGACAAAAATGACAAAAATGACAAAAATGACAAAAATGACAAAAATGACAAAAATGACAAAAATGACAAAAATGACAAAAATGACAAAAATGACAAAAATGACAAAAATGACAAAAATGACAAAAATGACAAAAATGACAAAAATGACAAAAATGACAAAAATGACAAAAATGACAAAAATGACAAAATGATAAAAATGACAAAAATGACAAAAATGACAAAAATGACAAAAATGACAAAAATGACAAAAATGACAAAAATGACAAAAATGACAAAAATGACAAAAATGACAAAAATGACAAAAATGACAAAAATGACAAAAATGACAAAAATGACAAAAATGACAAAAATGACAAAAATGACAAAAATAACAAAAATTGACAAAAATGACAAAAATGACAAAAATGACAAAAATTACAAAAATTACAAAAATGACATAAATGACATAAATGACATAAATGACATAAATGACAAAAATGACAGAAATGACAAAAATGACCAAAATGACAAAAATGACAACAGTGACAAAAATGACAAAAATTACAAAAATTACAAAAACTACAAAAATTACAAAAATTGCAAAAATTACAAAAATTACAAAAATTACAAAAATGACAAAAATGACAAAAATGACAAAAATTACAAAAATGCCTTGTATTATCAATCTGTAATTTTGTTTTGTTAATTCCTCACCCACTCTTACATCTCAACTCGAAATACGCTTTTCTCTAATCTCATATCCTATTTTAATTGCCAAATTGCAACTCTCAGTTTTCAATTTGCAATTCTTAATTTGAAAATTCTTGATTTTTGATTCCTACCTCTCAATGCTCAATTTTCAATTAGATATAAATTTTTTAATTTCCATTCTTAATTCTCTTTTTTTTCTCAAATCTCTGGCCTTGGTTCACGTTGTTCTCAATAAATGGAAATTCGTATTTCTCAATTTTTCATCTCTAATTCGCATCAAACAATAAACATATTTCTCTTCATCAACAGTGTTTAAAATTCCATATTTATTTATTTTTATTTCTCCATCCTTTATTTTCACCTCTCAATTGTCGTTGTTCGAACGTCAATTGTCAATCTTTGAATTTTTGACTCTACTACGAACGAATCTTTAAGTTCTATTCTAATTTCAAAACTCTCAGTTTTCAATTCCAAATTCTCAACATTCAATTATCCGTTTCACAATTTTCAACATACAAACATAGATTTGTCAATTATGTTTATGCGGATTCTAAATTCTTTAAAAATTACTGTTCAATCCTAAATCCAGATTATAGATTTTTTCATCTATGAATTCTTGATAAGTTTATACTCAATTTAAGATCTGAAAACATGAAATCAAAATTATTAGTTTTGAATCTGATCTTTTCAAAATGGATTGGATTTGAGCCTTAAAATTTTAATAGCCAAGCTCTAGGAATGTTGCTACACAACCTTGTTCTTCTAATTCTTTAATGAAGTAATCGAGACGTTAAACCACTGCAAAAATGTCTCACAAAAGACCAATTACTTACAGATCGTACGTGTTGCTCTGATTATCATCCTCCCATCCGAATTCGGAGAAGAAGAAGCTCCACCTCACATTCAACTCAACTCAGCTCACCCCATTCCAGTTCTCGGAAATTTACAACCGGAGTGTAGTAATGGGACCATTAGCTCCTAATAAACCACCCCGAAGGATGACAATGTGTTAATTCTTTCCCGCCCACCATTCGAAGTATGTATCTGGGTTGGTACCAACCAGAAAGCTGCAGCATCCTTCGAGACTTGGCGCGGAAGAGAATGGAAGCAAATAAGGAAAAAAAAACCAAGCCAAGAGAAGAAACTTTTTCCGCCACAAATTTACAGCCACTTCAAAAAGTTGGCACTATTCAAAATTTCGCTCACGTATCGCATACCGAAACTGAGCAGTGGGACAGAAAGTTTACTCGCCGCCATTATTGCTCGGTTACGAACGAAGGCCAGATCCTAAAACAGGAAGTGGCTGAAACAAAAGAAAACCCCGAAAGGATGACGATCACGGTAATACAAATAACTATTACGAAATCTGTTTTTTCCGGACATTTTTTTAGCATATTTTCAAATCTTTATTGATTGTTATATTTTGAAAACAATTATCAACTCAATTTTCGTTTCAACGTATTTTTGTAATGGTGGAGTTCAAAACATTAGTTGGAACGACCTTTTGTCACCCTTGAATCTACAGTTCATCCAAACGGTCCCTTGCACGTAGAAGCAAAAGAAAATACAAGCTTTGACCAGTAGGTAGGTCCCATTCTTTTTCTCGTGGAAATTGGGCTCTCAGAACACGTTTCGCAATAGTGTAACGGGTTTTTTCTCTCTCATGAATGCGGTTGCAAGACTGGAAAATTTGTCTAGGTATTCTTAGGACGACCGACAACTGTTTTTGGTTCATGTTTCTTTGCTTGCGAAAATCAAACAAAACTTCGAAACCTCATCACACATCTTCACAGAAGTTGATTTCATGCGTGTGCTTTGCGTGATTGAATTCGTGCGCGTCGACTGACTTGAAACGGTTCTTGTAATTTAATGTAAGCCCTTCACGAAGTTTCACGAACTCTTGAATCAGTGTTTAAAGTATTTGTTGAAATTGTAATTAGACTTCCATATACTGTTAGTTGAATTGGGCTGGAGTTTTTCCCACTTTTCAAGGATGAGATTTTTTCCAACACCGATCGTTGTGAAAACTGTTGCCTCTCTGTACTTCATCTTGTTGCTGGGTTGGCATGGTTGATGTTAGGGTAGGCACAACTGCTTCCTCAATATCAACTATTTGTCCTTTGAACTATATTTCGGAAGAAATTTTCCTTTTTTATCGTGCTTTGTCATATTTCGTCATATGCTTTTATATGTAGTTTGAAGTATTCAATTCCCGGGCATATTCCTATTCCTCCAAATATTGCCATCCATGTAAAATAATCAAATTGGATGAACATCTGCGAAAAATCTGATCGTTAGAATAAGGAAAGAAATTGAGATAAAACAAGGCGCTGTATAAGGTTATGATCAATTAGTATCCGGGCAGTTACAAACGTGTGTATTTTAAAAACTATTCATTTGATCGAAAAACTTTCTATGGAGGAAATGAAGGTATTTAGTTTATGTTGCACTTTGCGGGACTTGGCTTAGATTTCTTAAAAAACTTGGATGTGATATTTCCTTTCGGTTAACAACCGAACACACTCGATTCTAACTAAGAACTGACTATATTTTCCCAAATATTGTATTGTACTCTCACACGTATTGATTTTCACACAGTTTACTGCTGCTGACATCAGCAGTAAATGTGCGAGCCGCGTCAGCACTAAATGTGCGCGGGCTTCTTACACTTGAGCAAAGCCAAGTTTCGCGCGCTTGGCCTGCTCTTCTAGTTGGCGCAGCCGGCGTTGGCTGCGCCGCCAATGGAAGATGATCGCTGCGATGATAAGGGCCACAATGAAGGCCCCATCCATCGAATGCCACATCGTGCATCGTAATGGAATTTTCCACGTTGGTGTCGCCTCCGAATGGCCACATGCTTTGTCCTGGTATCGAATAACTGACCAATAAATCGAGTGATCAACTCGATTGATCACTCGATTTATTGGATCATTTTGCTGATATGGTCATTCTGGTGCTCCTCGTATACATTCCTTATGGAGTCACCAGGCGGATATTACACCAACTGCTTTTGTGAGATTGGGCCAGCGTTGCCCAATCTTTATGAAACATCCAATATCACTTCCAGTATTAATATGAAATTTAATATACAAATTAAAAAAAAAAAAAATTATCAATGATTTCAAGAAATACTCTCACTTTTTCATAAAATCTCTTTTTTATCTTTGCACACTTTTTTCAGTCATGTATTGATCTATTATTATAACCACAGAAGCAAAACCTTTGCAAAATCATGATATTTGACACAAAACTAACCTGGAAAAAGCAATTGGAATCTGGTTGGAACCTTTTCATGAGTAGGCATCTCGAAGAATTTGATCTCCTTAATCCGGTTTTAACATAAATTTCTTTGTCCATCGAAACACATCTGTCACATTGCGTAAAAATCGGTTGCACAGATTGCGATCTAAGGAACTGCTCACTATTAGTTCTTTACTTGGTGTCTACTAGTCAGACAACACTTTTTGACTGCCGGAAATGGATATTTTGCATTATTTTAGGGGTCTGCATTCAGTTATCCCCAATAACTATAAACTTTTTACCATATTTAAGCTCAAGGGTTCCACTCCGATGCTTGATTTGAACATCGTGTGGATCCTAGAGGGGCTTCTTATACACTAAGGTTTTTTTTACGCGGTATGAATTCCATCGTTAACGTATAGGAGTATAGGACTTGGAATATTTCCGCTCAAAAAACGTGTTGATTTGCGAGAGCCGTGTAGAAGAATCATATCCATGACAAAAAACCGCGTAAAAAGAAGCCGTGCTAGTAAAACTGAGCGAAATCAAACCGCGTAAAAAAAGACCTTAGTGTACTTCTTAACCATTTGTTCCAAAAAAGAATCAGAAAAAATCAACAGTTTATGAGTTTTCAAGTCGACAATGAAGAATTTTCGAGGCGCAAAATGCGCAAAAGGTGCAAATTTGTGAACATATTTTTTTACCATTTCTTTTTGCATCGTAAATATCTTAAACATACGTTAACTTAAAAATCTGGCAAAAATAGACAAGATCGTCCTTTTCATAACCAACACAACGCTGCTAAAGTTTTGCATATCCGATCTCTAGTAATGTAGCTATAACCGAAAAAAAGTGTCCGGATACTAAATGATCATAGATTTAGGAGGGTGGTCCAAAATAAGAGATACCGTTAAATAGGGTGAATCGGGAAACAAAAGATAAAAATTTATGCGATCCAAATATCAAGATATCTACACTTTTTTCTCCTGTCAGAACTAAAATTTGCCATATTTCATACCATGACAAGTATTGCTTGGCATCACTTCAAATAGTGTTGTAACGTAACATGTCTACACTGAACTGAAAAACGAACGTTAAATTTACCTGAATTTTCACCTAGCCACTTGTTACATAAATTTTTGCCTGGTTTACGTGAAGCACTTAGGAGTTAATGGAAAAACACTTGATCCTTACGGAAAGTTCACATAGTTAAATGTTTTAACACATTCGATTTACGTAAGATTCTAGTGATCCGCCAAGTACTAAAGGACTTGGTGCATTCTATGTGATGTTCACCTAAACCTGAGCGGCTCATTCACGTTAAATCTGTGTGAAGGAATACCAGTTCTCAATATGGCGCGGATCCGACAGTTGGTACATAAAAACAAAAAAAAAACTGAGTGATGGGAAAACTGGTATTATTTCGTAAGTAAAAAAATGTTGTTTTGTGGTTGCTATTTACATCTTTGTATTAATAAGATAAGAAGTTACGGTCTTGGACAAAGTTGTTCAGCGGAAAATTTCCTTAAGGAATTTTATAAATTGGCACAAAAACCATCAGCTGGGTCGGCTCCACAGACGACACAAAAATGATGTTGATTTTTCAGTACAAAATATTCAATTTTCCCATACAAACCTAAAAGTTCAAATTTACTCATGTAAACGTTACTTAAACATTTTGCAAAAAATCATGGATGAGTTTTGGACCAAGACGAAGCTTTTTAGACCCCAGGGTTTGAGAAATTTAAAAATGACCCAAAATCGACTCAGTCTAATGTGATGATAATGCTTCTGAATAAATTCAACCCGCTCATTGTCACCATCTTTCATTTCATCTAACCTTTTATCCATCTATAAAAAAAAACATAATCTTTAGGTGTTCCTACTAAAAAGGACATCACTTTTCACCGATACGACCGATAAGTTAAAGCATTTTTTTTTTATTTTAGCGTTTTTGACTTCTTATTTGAAAGCTATTTTACCGTAGGATAAAAAAAAATTGAAAACAACGAGTTTGTTGATTTTTATAATCATTGCAAAAATATTTCATGGAATTATTGAAAGCCCTAGAAAGCAAAGACTGCCATTTTAGAACACGTTTTTTCGTTATGAAATTGTTATAACTTTTTTCATGAATTACTTAGCTGTTTTTCATGTTAGCAAAAAATGAAGCTTAAAAATAGGCACTTCATTTCAAGCTTAATTGAATTTTCTGGTTGGATAGTTATGCAAATATTTTCTCCTACACACATTTCCATACCAAATTGAAACGCGTTGTGCTATTTCAGGAATCAACCAAATCATCTAAAATTTTACACTGATGCTTGATGGCCCAAAAGGCATCGAAAAAACATATGAGAGCAAACAGTTAGTTTTTGCAGTAGCCTAGTGTGTATGTTGGTAATTCAACGCAGTTTTAGCAAAGAATGATCACCTCGCCATTTGCGTATTTTTGCGTTTCTGTAATGCGGATTTTTCCCTACACTCTAATGAAAACTCATAATAAAACTACTAAATCCGTGGTTTAAATGAACAACCCGGAACTATATTTTTGAGTCAATAATATTTTGTTCTTAAAAATACTACGAAAATAGTAATTTGTGTTGATTTCGGCTGTTCATAGTAATTTTGACTATGTTTTAGTAAAGTTGTCAATGATAGGATGAGTTGTTTTACTTCGAGCATAGTAAAATTTACATTCTTCATGATAAAACTAGTATGACATATGATAGAGATTAGTATACATGAGGGGCTTGATTGGAATAGTAAAATTACCATGGTTCATATATTATTTTACAACCTACTATAGAGGAATTTATTTCATGCATTTTTCACAAATGTTTTTTTTATTCACTTTTTTTTAAATTACACTTTTTCCCATCACTTAAGTGAATTCCCACGTGCTGGTTAATTTGACGATACTCCGAAAGAATTTTAACAATTATCAATTTGAAAGAAGATTAAATGTTATTATTGTTTACTTACGGTTTTGATAAACAAATTTTCTACCTGTTTTTTTTAAATTTTCTTCTCTAACTTTAACTTGCAATACAAAAAAAAAAAACAAAATTCAAAATAATAACTTTAATTAGTATTAAAAATAAGAATATTTACCGAGTTCAATCACGATCGCCTAAACCATGGTAAAATTGTTATACCCGACAGTAAAATTTATAACACGCACCCATAATTTTTAGTCAAAATGTTCTGTTCTTTAAAGTACCATGTGCGTTGTTTTTTATTTATATGAATGTGTGCCACAATGTCGAAAATACTATGCGGAAGCTAGTTTTAATAGAAATTGTGATGAAATTATCAAGACCATACACGCAGCGAAAAAAAAAATATTTCAAAGGAAAGTGCCGCAAATACAAAGGATTTTTTCCTTTGATTTTGGGATGAATAAAAATTCCTTTGATTCGAATGCATTTCATATAATTTTTCTTTTGAAATTTCATTCAATCAAAATCAAAATGCTTTGATACAAAAACTGTTTCTTTTCATGCAAAGTTGTTTTTGTTTGCTACAATGTAATTTAGATTTAGATTGAAAAGCAGTTGTTCATTGAACCATTTTCCTTTTTCCAATATTTACTGTTGTTCCGAAGTTCCTGTTAGGAATTTTAAATAATAAAAAGAAAAACTCTCAAATCCTTATTATATTTTTATTCACAAACTCAACACAAACACTGGTTCACTATAATTGATTCATCCGATCCTAATTTTTGTTTACAAAACTAGCCATTCTGGCCTAAAGGCATTCTTCGTGGATCGCTCAATAGACTTTCGGAAGCAACTCCGGTTGTTGGCTTAGTCGCCATTCAACTGGTGATTACCGCTGAAGATAGGGCCGAAGATAATCAGGCTGCTGATCCTATAACAATATTTATAGAAAATCTTAAATATTCACTTTTTGATTACGGTTTAACTTACACAGCAATTTTGTTTTTCGCTCGAAACCAGCAAAATTTTGCTGGTTTTTGTCCCACTGACTTTCCAGCAAAATTTCCAGCAAACGCAAATTTCCAGCAAACGTTAATGCTGGTTTCCAGCAATTCAAATTGCTTGCCAATCAGAAATCCAGAAAAATGGAAACCAGCTATTTTTTCAACACAATCGGCTGTATTTAGTATCAAATTTATATTTCAATTCTCAATAAATTTTGAATACTGGCTGTGCATATAATAAGCAATAAAAACAGTTATTTTCTCCCATTTTTCATAAGGGTATATTTGTTTCCAGAAACCGCCACCTGTAAAAATAGTTTTGATATAGAATATCTACTTGTCTAATAAAAACTCACCCTTGATTTTATTTCTGGTTGCTAGAATATAGAGGAAAATTAGAATAATTATATTAATCTAACCAAAATTCGTAAAATAGAGTCTTGCTTGCACAGATTCCAATTTGACAACTCAATTGATGATTTTCCAGCAAACTAGATCATTTGCTGGAAAGTCCAGCAATTTGAAAACCGATTGCTGATTTTCAGCTCAAATGACAAGAACACCCTCGAATGCTGAAAAATCCAGCAATTAGAAAACCGATTGCTGGTTTCCAGCAAAAATTTGGATTGCTGAAATTTTTTGCTGGAAATCGAGGCAAGAATTTACAGCGTACCATTCTTCATCCTGAATCATCCTCTATAACTAATTCTGATCCGCTAGTTTAGGTTTTTAACATGACAGACCAAATTCAACTAGATTTTTCGGTTTTAAATTTATCTTGCTCAATACAAAAACCTTCTAAGTTTGAAGTATTTATTAAAATAAATTATTTTTATTATTCTTATTGAGGACATTGGTTGAAATAAGGGGGGAGTAGAGTCTAACACTTTCAAAAAATCGATTTTTTATTTTTTTTATTTCCTTATTGTAAAACATTTCAAAAATGTTGTGTCAAATTTTCAAGTCAATCGAAGCAAAACTGTAGAAATTATAGGCCTTTATCTCCTCTTATCTAATACTGCAAGAATTCGCAAGCAGAAACTTCAAACGCGTTTTCTCGAAAGCACATTTTTAAAGTCAGTGGACATCGTCATTTGAAAACTACTTCACCGATTCTTTTCAAATTTGGAACATATTTTCTACATATAAAATACCAAACCCCAACGATTTTGTTTACTTTGGGGAAATTTTACAAATAAAAAATGGTGGATTTTTTCGTGAAAAATCGTAGTTTTTACTTCAAACAGCCACAAAAATTTCATAAATTTTTTTAAAGTTAAATAAAATCGTTGGGGCCCAGAAAAACATCTATTAAAAATATTTTGCTCTGATTTTTTGACTTCTAATGATTCTGTGCTGAGATTCAGTGTCCACCGGAAATCTTGTTTTTTTAAAAGGCATCCTCGAAGGTGCTCCGTCACCGGCTCATTTTTCAATATTTTTCTACGAAAAAATTACTAAATGTTTCTTAAACAATGCTTTGTATAATGCAAAAATTTTGAATACATTTGTATGAACGATAGCTCTAAAAAATATTCGTGAAAATGGTGTTTTTTTACCTGTTAGACCCTACTCCCCCTTAAAGGGAATCTTTTGATGCTTTGATTCAGTAGAATTGTTCAACCATGTATGCTCACAACACATATTAGAATACAACTTCTTTTCAGCACAAATTTTAAGTAGCTCAACGAACTTTAAATTTGACAAAAAGTTCGCATAAGTTGCTATATGAATCCTAACCAGCTTCAAAAAGCACTTTTATAAGCAGTACAAAATATCGAAAATATACATTTTCGCTCCTTCATATGCCTTTTCAAGTTCTGTAATTTTATTCAAATTTATCAAGCATATTTGTTACTAACTCACAATTAAATACATAAAATGTTCTTACCAACTCCAGAAACCAAAAGATCGGGTATCACTTAAGAAACGAACTCATTAGTTCATATAGAGCTGTACAAAAGTTCACACCAAGCTCACCGCTTGGAAATCGAGCGACATACTTGTTGCTCTATATGAACATCATGAACGATTTCATTTGATGTGATGATTTTCTTCAAAAAGACATTCAGGTTTTTAATTTCTACTTTATTCCTATCCTTTCCTATCAAGTTGTTAAAAAGTTCCACCGGAATTAAATGTGTACTTTAAATTGTCGTTTCCCAAGTAACGATGTGTTCGTTTATGCAAACATGGGTTGAAGTTCGAAACAAGCAGAGCCTTTAAATCTACTTCAAAGTTGCTATATTGCGTAACTGCTTTTAAACGCCCGTTGGAACTAACTAAAAACTTTCAAGATTACAAAAGAGTACAACAGAGATTTTTGCGAACTATTGAGCTGTACATAAAGACTTGCAACCCTTTGAAAGCTATTCATGTTGAAAACATGAGAAGAACGTTAAGTAGTAGTTTTTTTTCTTCATACCAACTTTAAAGTTCCCAAAAAATGAAACCAAAACAGAACTTTTGAGCATTTCTTGAGTTTTGGCTGAACTTGAAGATAAAGAATTTCTAAAGCTCTATGTGAACTTATGAGTTCGATCCTTAAATGATATCCGAACTTTTGATTGCTTGGAATATTCATTAAGTCGAATTTGATAAATTAAACAAAAAATATCCTGAATTGTGAATAGCTCTTCACACGATGAAACAAACAACATACTTTGTTCGACAAAAATTTGCATCTTTTTTAGCCATCGGTATTAAAACATTTCACGATAGGCTCACATTTTTGGTCAGTTGAATAACAAATTTATGGACATAAGAATTTTTTTTAGAAAATAGTTTGCTGATTTCAAACTTTAATACAAATTTTGTTAATATTTTACGGGTACTTAGTCTTTAATCCAAACGAAATAAAAAAAAATCTTTGGCATTTTATCCACACCAAAATTTATCATTTGGTGGTGGAGCCCCAGATTTCCAGACATTATGCAATTTTTGACACCCTTATGTTCATAGGTATTGATTTTCGAAACAGCAATTTTTAAAATTCCCAAAGAACATGGCCACCCTGCAGAAGGCAAAGTTCAAAAAACAGCACCAAGCTGGCTGGCACATCCGAAATGTTTAATTTACTCTTCCGTAGATGTGTATTTTTCCGACGGAGAAGAACGTTTATTCATCTATTCGTCTGGATAGGTATACCTATAGCTTGGTACGCGGAACGTTGCAGTTTCGGATGTTTTTTTTGTAGGCACTGTTGCTTCTAAAGTGCCAGCCAAGCCGGGAAGGGCCAGAATTGAGTTGTCTTACGTACTGTACTGTTCCTAGTTCGTCTTCGTAGGTACGTGTTTTCCGTTTTCCCAACGGAAATTAGTCAAGCACAAAATGGTTTGCTTCCGGACTAGTTTTTCACAACTATATTTCGAGTGTCAGTTGGGGCGGAGAAGTTCGAAGTTCGCCTCCAGTCAGGTACGTGGTGGTGACCTTAAGAAATTTGACACAGCCTCGTCGGAGACGGAGGAAGGTTCCTTTTTTTCTGAGAGCCAAGAGGTCTCTTTAAATGGCAGCTGGTCGAGATGTCATTGAACCGAGTCACCAAGATCAGGGGTACGGTTCCCCTTTTTTGGCATATTTTCCGCAGAGGGCTGAACACCTAACGTGGAGAAGGTCATTCGGCACGTTGCTGATTGGCGTTGGTTGGATAATAGAACTCTGGCACATTGGCTCTGGCAGCTGGGCGTTGGTTCTTACGAGACCAAGAATCGAGTCTCAGGTGGTGGTAATAAAAAGACAGATTTTCTGCCATCGGTCCCGGGTTTGGGTTGAACGAAAGGGCGTTCAGGCGTGACCGCGTCACCGCGAGACGATCTGTGGGTCAATCGAGCGGAACATGGTAAACATAATCTGAGTACAGGTTCGGTATAAAACTATCTGATCAAGACGGGAGGGCCGTTAGTTTTTGCGGGAAAGTGTGTCGCGTAACTTGGTTGATTTATTGGCGTAATAATTATGGAGTGGCAAATTGTACTGGCCCTCGGGTTGGTTTTGAGTTCGATTGATTGTAGTGATCAGGCCCATGCTAGGTCATATGTGTATCGAAGCTATGACGCAACCCCAGGACACGTGGTCTATGTGAGTCCTTTGTCGAGTGAGCCACGTGTCGTTCATCGATCAGGAGATGGATCGTACAAAGTGAGGTCAAACGACGAGTTCCATGACCCTGGTAGTGAATCTGATAGTCGCACTGAAGGTAGTGAAGAAGATGAACGCAAAGTATTACACACTAAACATTCCTCAGAATCAGGTGAATCTCATGAACAGGAACATTATTCTAAAAAGGGTGAAAGGGGTTCCAGTGGCCATAAGTCAAATCACGGTGTTAAAAAGGGCAACAAGGGAAGTTACGACAAAGAAGATCATTCTCACTCGTACGCCAACGAAGGTGATCGTAAAAAGTCTTATCATGATGAGGATTCCCACCATAATCATCATCACGCACAGGCACACCAATCGAAAGGAGGCAAACACGGTGAAAAGAAATATCACAAGAAAGGCTCCAAAACGACCGGATATCACAACGTTTTCCACAAGGACGAGTTCAAGAAGGAGCACATCTTCTACGACACTGCCGATCACAGCGGCCACTTCAAGAAGTACGGATCCGCGCACAAGCATCACGCTAACGAGGCGGAGGATTACGTCAAGGGAGGCCACAAGGAGGAAGCCCACTCGGAGAAGAAAGACTCTCGCCGGGGTCACTCGGAGGAGGGCAAATACGACAGTCATCATCACGATTTCAAGAAGCAGCGATCCGACACCAAGGACTATCGGGATCGGGAGGAGTTCGGGAAGAAAGATGGCCATAATGGAGCTCGGACCCATGGATATACGATTTACCATACGTAGATCAGGTGGTTTTAGTTTGTAAGATATAAGTTTTTTTTTTGTTTTGTGAAAAATAAATGTACAGGAACTGATCAAGTGTTGTTAGAATTGAAGAAAATTCCAAGGTTCTGTGTTGAACGTTATAGACGTTTTTTCCAAAAAAGTGCAACTCTTTTTTTCAAATCATCCAAAAGAATTATAATTATATGGACACTAGCTGATTTTACCCGGCCTTATTTGAATATGAGTTGTTTGACTTTTCGAAAATTTTGGAAGCATTGTTTTCATCATATTAACATATTTTAACCTACATATGTAGTTTGGTTATGTAAAGTTGTAAGTTTTTTTAGTCTTTTCAATGCTTTTGATTGGGATTATTACAAAATTTAACGTTTTCATATTATACAAAAAGTAATGGTTATGAGGCTTCCTAATAGGAATCTCTTGAATTCTTATTCATCCTATCACGAAAAACATTTTAAAGCATCGTTTTCAGGAAGCTTGAAAAAATAAGCGTTAAATTTTTGTTATCTTTAGACCAAGCCCACCGCGCGTTGCTATTTCGGTCGGTATTTCAGATGTTTTGATCGGTTGCGATTTTAGCTACTTACTACTTTTCGCACCCATTGTTGCCATCCAGGTTGGTATTTGTGTTTGTTTATTTTCTGATAGTGACGACCAGCTGCGTTGCTACCGGGTTGCTACATAAACGCATCCTGTAACAACCTACTGCTCGAATGCTATTTTTCGAATCAAGTTAGCGACTGTTGGTGCGATGATGGGTTGATAGATATGTTGCTGAATGTACTCGAATCGAGGTTTAGCAACCATTGGTGGGCTTGGTCTTACGATAGCAATTTTTTTTTTATCTTTTCCTTGTGTTATCTAATGAAAATCCACCATCTTAAGCATGTTAACATCTGCGATCGACCTCTTTTGAAATTATCCCACTTTTTGAGATGGATGATTTCTCCGTAGAATGGTTAATTCAAGATTTATTTACATAGAAATTCCTAAAAAGACTTCTGCTGAAACCTTGTTGAAGACTTAATCTGCATGTTTTCAATTTCAATTGCTTTTTTTTTGCTAATTAATTTCACACTGTTCATGATTTGTTTTTTTTTTTTTAATGTTGAATATAATAGTTTTTTGAAGTTATCAAAAAACACATTCTCTCGGAACCGAAATCAGTGGTTAAATTAATAAATAATTTTAATTTTTTTTTGTCCTTTCAGTCATTTTTGTCATGTTTGTCTCTTTTGTAATTTTTGAGTCTTTTGTAATTTTTATCGTTTTTATCATTTTTGTCATTATTGACATTTTTGCCATTTTTGTAACTTTTGTCCTTTCTGTCATTTTTGTCAATAATGTCATTTGTGTGAATAAATGACCAGAATGAAAAAAAAAAATGACAAAAATGACAAAAACGACAAAAATGACAAAAATGACAAAAATGACAAAAAATGACAAAAATGACAAAAATGACAAAAATGACAAAAATGACAAAAATGACAAAAATGACAAAAATGACAAAAATGACAAAAATGACAAAAATGACAAAAATGACAAAAATGACAAAAATGCCAAAAATGACAAAAATGACAAAAATGACAAAAATGACAAAAATGACAAAAATGACAAAAATGACAAAAATGACAAAAATGACAAAAATGACAAAAATGACAAAAATGACAAAAATGACAAAAATGACAAAAATGACAAAAATGACAAAAATGACAAAAATGACAAAAATGACAAAAATGAAAAAAATGAAAAAAATGACAAAAATGACAAAAATGACAAAAATGACAAAAATGACAAAAATGACAAAAATGACAAAAATGACAAAAATGACAAAAATGAAAAAATGACAAAAAAAAACAAAAATGACAAAAATGACAAAAATGACAAAAATGACAAAAAAAAACAAAAATGACAAAAATGACAAAAATGACAAAAATGACAAAAATGACAAAAATGAAAAAAATGACAAAAATGACAAAAATGACAAAAATGACAAAAATGAAAAAAATGACAAAAATGACAAAAATGACAAAAATGACAAAAATGACAAAAATGACAAAAATGACAAAAATGACAAAAATGACAAAAATGACAAAAATGACAAAAATGACAAAAATGACAAAAATGACAAAAATGACAAAAATGACAAAAATGACAAAAATGACAAAAATGACAAAAATGACAAAAATGACAAAAATGACAAAAATGACAAAAATGACAAAAATGACAAAAATGACAAAAATGACAAAAATGACAAAAATGACAAAAATGACAAAAATGACAAAAATGACAAAAATGACAAAAATGACAAAAATGACAAAAATGACAAAAATGACAAAAATGACAAAAATGACAAAAATGACAAAAATGACAAAAATGACAAAAATGACAAAAATGACAAAAATGACAAAAATGACAAAAATGCCAAAAATGACAAAAATGACAAAATGACAAAAATGACAAAAATGGCAAATATGACAAAAATGACAAAAATGACAAAAATGACAAAAATGACAAAAATGATAAATATCACAAAAATTACAGAATTTACAAAAATTACAAAAATTACAGAAATTACAAAAATGAGAAAAATTACACGAATTACATGAATTACAAAAACTGACGTACTTTCAAAAATTCAAGAATTATAAAAATTAAAAAAAAACTTCAATACCAAAACTTTATATTTTCAATCATCGGTGTTGAAAAAACTAACTTTTAAATTTAACACGTTGCTGTTTCTTGTATTCATATCCTTTAAATTTAATAATACTATCAGTTCGTCTAGTTAGACCTCAGAGTGATAAATACAAAAATGGAACTAGCCTTCATTGGAACATTGAGTGCATCTTTAATATAATTGTCTGAATCAGTAAATAATCAACTTATTTTCAGGGGAATGCGCTAACATTCCATTTGCCTATGACAGATGGTTGCGTGAATTAGAATTTATCCGTTGTAAGATTATGAGTATTAAAGGTTAAAAATTTCTATACTTTGTGTTGTGTATGAAATGTCAGTATAACAATAGTTTTTTTAATTGATAGCCATAAAAAGACGAGAAAGGAGCCACGCATAATAAAAACTAGTAAGGTACCATTGGATCATAGAATAATTTATCCGATGATTTACTCCAAATTACCCGGCTCCATTCACTTGTAAATAAAGCCGACCCTCAACTCCCTCCCATTCAGGAGATATAATTATTTGTTTGTTCAGGACAATTAGCTTTTCATGTTGTCCGTCTGGCTGATTATGCGTGTGAGTGCCTGTGCTTCAACACTGGTGTGAACATGTCGGCGATGATGGAATCACATTTTCCCCCTTCTCCCAACATATGTATGTTATGTACCTAAACCTAGGTACAATGTGTACAATTTTTTTTATTTAAATATTTCACATGAAATTATTCAAAGCTATTAGTTAGAATACATTTTGAATTCGTAAATAAGTGATAGTACTCGTTTAAAAAAAAGAAGTGTTCCTCTTTTAACAGAAATGATTAGCAGTCTAGAAAACATTATTTATCTGAAAAGGCGTAAATTGACAAAGAAATATAAAGATGACTGGCTCTAATATTTTAAAGAAAAATCATGTAAAGATTTAAAACTAATTTTTTTCCATACAAAATTTTATTTTGAGATTAACTCAGACTTATGGACAGATCCATAAAAGTGAAGCCAAAAATACATTTCAAGGTTTTTTTTTAAATTCTTATGGAAATGTTTTTGGGTAATTTTTAAGGAATTGTTAAGTAATTTTATAAAAAATTATTTGCTCTCTATTCCTTGATAATTTTTCTGTTAAAAAATAAATAAATAGTGAAATGATCGGACTCCTATCTCATCTCAAACATCCTTTTTTCAATTATGTGTAATTTTCTGATTAGAAAATTGATTTGAATTAATTTTTTTTGTTTCATTACGAAGTCTCTTCTATGTATTTTTTGTTCAAAGTTTGATCAAACAATATTTGATCAGAAAAAAGTAATATAATAAATCTTTTCTCAGTTTATTTTCTTATAAAAATGGCTCTCTTCCTCATCACAAATAATATGGCCAAAATTACAAAGAAATCTTTAATGACATCCATGCTCGGAACCCACTATTGAAATGTAAAAATGTACATTTCTTTCATATTTCCCAACAATTCCCAATCAACTTTAAGCTTATTTTTTTTAATGACATGCAAAATTATGTCAGGATAGGTATTTATAATGGATACTGATCATAAGAAAAATGTAGTTATTGGTACAATCACCCTCTAATAAATAGTGATAAAACTGACTTCAAATATAACTTTTTGTAAGCATCTCTCAAGGATACATTTCAAGCAGTTAGTATTCACAATTTAAATAAATTCAATAACAAAACTAGGTAAACCCGTTGAAAGGTCTTAAAAATTAAAAGTATAAAGATTAATGAAGTTTACATCCGATCTCTACAAAATATTTTTTTTAATATCTTTGTTATAGAGATTTTTAGCTTTTAGCTGATTCATTCCTCAAAATAAATCATCACAAGTGCTGCACTTTCTTCCCTCTCTCGACTACACGGACTTGTCCGGCGTCGTCATTAGTTCCTTTTTAAATTGGAGATGCTCAAAATTGTACAGAGAGATAGTATATTTAGCTTGCTCCCAGCCATCTTTCATTTGGTTCATTGTGCAATATTGATTATCTCGAACCAATCACGGAGTGCAACCATTATGCCATTCGCCAGGAAGGGACGCATTATTTTTCATGCTGCCGGACCGGACAAATCCCGGAAATTTTATATAAAAACCTGACAAAATCCGGATATTTGTGTTCAAAATTGACGACCAAAAATCCGGGCAATATCCGGGAAATTTTTTTCAAAATCCAGAAATTACTCAACAAAAATCAAGAAAAAAATGAAAAATAAATTATTTTATCAAAATTTATCGACAGATTTTAAACCGTATTCAAGGCTTCAAAAAAATCTTTCATGATTGATTTTTTAAAACTTACTCAAAAAAAGTGTATAAATCCGGCCTTTTTTCAATGAAATCTAAGCACCCGGGCCGGGCCGGACTGTTTCCAAATTTTGTATTTAATATCCGGGCAAACTCGGATGAAACCGGGAAATCTGGCAACCTTATCGTATACCCATGCTTCTTTTGTACTTGTGGTTTATGGTTTTTAAGTAAATAAAATTATTTTGATATTTTGGCAGGCTAAGCGTGTTGAATCGAGGTTTTTTTTATCAATAATTATTAATTATTCATTTAATTATGAGATGTGTTGTATTCTGCCTTATATTTGGTATACATCAGTGTTTTGTGTTTTAAGCCGGTTGAGCTTACGAGTCTTTATTTTTGTTTAAATTGTGGTTTTGGCTTCTAAGTTTATTTTCATTATTTAAATAATGAAATCATTATATTTTCATATTAATAGTTGAGTTTTAAAAACTTTTTTTTATGTAAGTTGATAAACTTATTTTTTTGATTTTTGAAATATTTTTAGGTTTTTGCAATATATTTCATGTGATCAATAACCCAACCTAAATTGTACCCCAGAAGTAATATTCGATGTCATACAAAAAATTAAAAAAAAAATCAATTTTCGTGTTTTTGATTGCTAATTCAAAAAGATGTTCAACCATAGGATGAAAATAAAAAATCGCAATTAACTGCTTTGTATAAAGCCAATAATGTCATGAAATTATTGGAAGCTACAGCAATTAAAGCCTGCAATTTTACAATACTTTTCAATGGGTTCCGGAGATTTTTTTTTATTCTGAATGGTTATAACTTTTTTCGTGAAATACTTTGTTTCTTTTTATGTTGGTAAAAAAAACGAAGTTTAAAAATTGGTAAAATGAGTATCTAATCAAAGACAAACTTCATTTTTTTTTTAGTAATTCTTTATTTGAAACGGCTCATACAATTAAGTTTTAAGGAGCCAAACTCGCTTTTTTGTATTTACAACCGTTTTCTTAGCTAGGCCAATTCACTTTATCAAAGTATTTTGTGCCGAGGTTCTTCTTTGAATTAAATTTAATACTAGGGGGTTGGAAAGGGTTAGAGGAAGTTGGAGGGAGTTTAGGCGAGAAGGTGGGATTCTTAACATTAGTTTGCCGTTCTGCGGCAGAGGATGAATCATTGTTCTCTTGTCCAACTCCTTTGTCCGAGGAGTCGGGGGGAGAAGCTGGAGAGGGGGTCTTCTTTCGAGGGGGTGAAGGGGTGGTCGGTCCAATAGCTGGTTGTCCCGATGCTGAAGTGTTGTGGTCACGTTTTGCCTGCTGCAGTTTTGTTGTACTTTCTTGTTGTTGTTGTTGTTTTTTTCTCTCTTGCTGTTGTAGTTGTTGTTGTTTTTGCTGCTGCTGCTGCTGCTGCTGCTGCTGCTGCTGTTGTTGTTGTTGTTGTTGTTGTTGTTGTTGTTGTTGTTGTTGTTGTTGTTGTTGTTGTTGTTGTTGTTGTTGTTGTTGTTGTTGTTGTTGTTGTTGTTGTTGTTGTTGTTGTTGTTGTTGTTGTTGTTGTTGTTGTTGTTGTTGTTGTTGTTGTTGTTGTTGTTGTTGTTGTTGTTGTTGTTGTTGTTTTTGCTGTTGTTGTTGTTTTTGCTGCTGTAGATTTTTTTCCGAGTGATGTGGAGTTCCATCTTTTCCTGATCGGGCGATGTTTGCGTAGCTGTTTTTGTTATTGTTGTTACTTTTAATCTGCTGACGAGCTGTGGCAAGCGATATATTTTTCTCTGCGCTGATTCGAAGAGCGGCGGATTCTTCAACCCATTTCGGACAAGTGCGTTCGGATGGTGCGTGTTCATGTGATTGGCATGTTCGACAAAATTTTTGGCCTGGACACTCGCTGCTGTCGTGTTTCGCACTGGAACAGATACTGCACGAGCGTTCGTTCGTACATCGTTTCTTCGTGTGTCCATAAGAGAAGCATTGGCGACAGAGTAATGGCTGGGGTATATACATACGCGTTCGGACTCGGAGGAGACCGAAATTTACAAATTCAGGGATGACCGTGCTCTTGATAGTGAGCACTAGAGTTGGTGTGCCGACTATACCAGCTGGAGTTTTTTTCGTAATCCGTCTGACCTCGGTTATTTTTTGCGACAATAGCTCAGCTAGCAATTCCGAATCTGACATGGCGAGAACTTCACTGCATACAACAACAAACTTTCGCTGATTTAGGATGACTAGCAATTTCTACCGGAGTTCCATCGATAAGGTGTTTCATTTCTTCGAGATTTCTTCCTTGGTCAGTATTTCGGATTTTCAACACGTACCACTTCCTAATGTGATCAAAAAACGCTCCTTCGATCTTGCCTGCGTGTTTCTCTATTGATCTTCCTACCACAAACGGATTGGGAAGCGTATGTCCGTCACAAGCTTTGAGACACATGTAGAAAAGACGACCGTGCAGGTTTTTCGGATCGAGCCATTCGGGAATGGTTCGATCCGCATGATCTCCGGGAGATGGACTCATCACTTAACTTTGCACCGAACTTTATCAAACATAAGAATACAATATCTTAAGCTTTTTAAAATAACTTAATATTTTCTAAAACGAGATACGAAAATCAAAAAAAAACCGCAGCGAAAAAAACAACGTCCAGTCTTGAACAAGGATTGCTGCGATGTCCAAACTTCATTTCAAGCTTATTTGAATTTCTTGGATGATTTAATACAAGAATTTCTTCTTCCATACAAATTTTCATGCAAAATAGCACACATTCATGGACTACATGCAACTGAGAAAAAAACTCGGATTGTCTTTTAATATGACATGTTTTTTTTTGCTAAATAAGAGGATGTTTACGTTTAACTATAAATTTTAGTAATTTCTGTGCTCTAATTAACGGTTTCCCACTCAGAATTTCCATTTTTTAAGCCTTCAATGTTGATTTTCAATAATTCAACATTTATTCAAAGGCACTTTATATTTCCATAAATTTATTTTTTCTATCTTAAAATATTAAAAATGAAGTTTTGGCATTATTAAAATCGTTGTATAACATCGGGCAACTTGCAATTTCTGAAAAGTGTCAAAGTCACTTGAACTGCTCTGACTTTGAGGGACTACTTTTTTATCAGATTTATATTGAAATCTTTTATCCCGAATGTTCACTATTCAAAAAATCTAAATATTGTTCTAAAAGAACCTGTTTCTCAAATTTCGAGACGACAAATCTGTGTATTTCATGTAATCCTTTGCTTTTGATAATAATATTGTCAAAATATTGTACAGAAGGGAAACTTTGACCCTTAATGTCCCGAATATTACTAATCATGTGCAATTTTCTGAGAAATTCAAATCTGCCGTCGAGCTAGACCGGAGACATTTAGTGAAGCTTTACATATTTGGCTCTCATTATTCCGAAAAATAAACAGTCGAAATTTCGTGAAACTTAATTTCATGAAAACAGGTTTTCAGTCGGAAAATTTATGGGAAAGATTTCAATGTGAAATGAATTTTTCTTGAAGATTGATGAAACACTACAAAGGTTACATTCATCACAAATAATCCCACTTTCATGAAAAAGATATTCAATATTAATTAACTTTTTGAAAAAATATATTCAATAAATCAGGCCAACGATCTGAAGTGAGCCAAAAAGAATTTGTTTTATAAAATCACATTTTCTTCATAGGGGTAAATCGGGGCAAATCACATCGCGTGCATTCATCCTTTCATCTGTAAATGGGCCCTTTAAAAAAAAAGTTTTAAATACCTTTCAGTTCCTTCTATGGAATTTCAATGAGACAAAATTTTATTTTGGTAGGACATATAGAAAAAAAAGCTTAATACTGGGCAAATAAGGTCAAAAAACACTTTTCAACTACTCAGATGGCTCCGGATAAATTCAGCAGCAGATTTGAGTTTCTGAGGATATTTCACGTATGATAAAAGCTGTTCCACACTCTCAAACAGTCGGCTTCGAGATTTTTTTTCGATTTTAGGTCCGACGGTTTATATGGAAGTCCCCCCCCCTCAAAAGGGGCCGTCTCCAAATTGGATTTCATTTGAACTTGAAGTTCTCATAATATGCTACCGTAACAAATACCAGCCTCTTCGACCATATGGTAACTGAGCCTTAAGAAGGTTTTTAAAATGTGCAACCATTGGAAAAAATCGGACAACATTATAGGCACGACATAAAATTTGCCTGTGCAACTATTGGGCATAAACAAGCCGTTTTAAATGATTTTTTAAATTTTTACGTAACTTTTTTTGGACACTTGAACTTTTGGATCTTGTTGGCCAATCCTGTATGAGTGCAATCGACAAAAAAATCGAGCGAATTCGATTGAAATGACTAA
The DNA here is from genome assembly GCF_029784155.1 of Uranotaenia lowii. Classification (NCBI taxonomy): domain Eukaryota; kingdom Metazoa; phylum Arthropoda; class Insecta; order Diptera; family Culicidae; genus Uranotaenia; species Uranotaenia lowii. The sequence goes on from NC_073692.1 coordinate 416,398,938, forward strand.
AATACAGCATAAAATCCAAAATAATGTGCTTAGCTGTGCAACGATTGGCAAATCACCCTATTCCAAGTTGAAAGCGAAACGGAGTTCGTATGGGATCAGCTAGTTATACATAAATACGATTTGAATAGAAAACATCGCACAAGGGAGTTTTAAAGGGCGGAAAAATAACCGAATTTTCGGCCATGTGATGGTTAAAGAGATCGTCTACATGAAAAGTTCAGTATATTGAGCAATATTTTGTGGGAGGCAGTCAATTGATACTTGGTATCCAATTTTAGTGTGAAGATCAAGCAGAGGAGACGTGAATTTGAACAAATAGTAGGCGAAAGTTGGGTAAGACGGACACCCTAAGGTAGAATCGCAATAGAAAATCAGGTATTGCTTTTTTCATCGCAGTTTTTGTGCAGATGGGTAGTTTAGGTTGTTTGCTATCGCATTAACCATTGGAATTAGTAAATTTCCTTCATCAAAATTGTTTTTAGAGCTATTTAAAACATGCTTGCAAATTACACTTTTCAAAAATGGTCGGGTAAAACGGACACTTCTCAGAAAAGGTACATTTTGCTACCATAATTGCTTTAAAAGTTGATATTTTTGTGAGTTAAGTATTTGAAAACGTTTTACAACCAAAATGGTACCAACTGGTCCAAATCCAGAAGCAAAACAGCGTGGTTTCGGAATTCCGTATATTTTATAGGCGCTTTCTTCACCGGAGATCCTTTTATTACAGTTATTATGACCTGTTCAAGATGGTGAGTGCATTTCGACCGACAATTGCTTTTGCCAAGGTCTTTTGAAGGCTGAAGGAGGATCAAACCGATGATAAAATTAAAATACTTGGAGAAACTTATGTGTCCGTTTTACCCGACCTTGAGGTGTCCGTGTTACCCGCCTTAGCAACTTTTTTACAAAACGTTTGTTGTTCAAGCCCTTTGATCGAAATTCGCTGATTTTCCTCCAGATGGGTAAAAAGAAGTCTAATTAACACTCTACCTTCGAAAACGGTTGAAATTTTCAAATATTCTGCCAGTTATTAACCATTTTATTAGAAGAGAAAATTACATCAGATAATGGATCCTCAAAGTTTTTGTTTATTTTGTTTACTTTTATGGAACCTTGCTTGCTGTAAATAAACAGAAGGTCTCGAAAGTGTTTATACACTTAGACGAACATATTCCCATCATAGGATTTGTGCCAAACATTTTTTTTTCGAAATATTGAAAGTGTCTGTTTTACCCGACTTTCCCCTACATGTTTCTGTCATAATGTCGCGATTTTGCAATTGATCGAGAGGAAAACACTCTTCAATAAATTTCATTAAAAATCCAATTAACCTCTCGATTTGAATTTCAAGTTGAAGGACAAGAAAAAGTGTATCGGATTCAATATTCTAAACTCAACTTGACGTAGGTACTGATAATTTAAAGCGAAACGAAGACGTTCGGGACCATCTAGTATTTTCATATTTAACATGTAACTCGGAAGCGATTTTTTTTAAAATTATTTAATTAAAAAATCATTACATTTTCTTATAGAGCTCATTTTACTGTAAATTTTTTCCCAAGACACCTAGAAGATCAAATATACAACAAAAATGGTATCTCAATGATCACGTTTTTTACATTTTTGACAACTACGAAATTGGATGAATAGGAACTGTTGCTGATTTATTGAGCAACTCGTGTACAATAAAAAACGACAATTTATTCTTCCAATCCTGGAGCCTTGAAGTTTTCAAGACTGTGTTCTGTCCACAGCGAATGAGGGATTTGTGGGTGTTGTAGCTGATTCATCAGCGATTTCGAGACCCTACAAATAAAGTGATTAGATGTTTCTGTCATCCTTACGAAGAAAATAAAACATAACAACGGTTGTTTAAGTATACTGAAGTTTTTATCTTTTATTTATAGTCTGCCAGCTTAAATTTTCTCATAAATCTGTACAATGTAATGACTTTGCTAATATCTTTTTTCTTCTAACCTTTCAATAATCATCAAATGAAACCTAAAACATGCTCGCAACACTACGATTATCTTTTTGCCTAAATAAAATAATGGGTAGGAAGGTACCTCTTTCTTTTCGTTTGGAGGCAATTATCCTGTCTAGGATTTGTTTCTCCACTCTGATGGAGGACAACAGATTGCCAATTAGAAAGAAATAGTTAGTTGTTCGCTTCAGTTGCGCCCTAGTTAAATCATGCTGCACAGTATAAGATAAACAAGTGTGTACGAATAAAAAACAACTACATATGTTCAACAATGTTTGCACAATTGCAGCAGCGATCCTGCTCATCATCACAGCAAAGTCCGCGCGTCCTCACGTGGTTAATTTATTCATGTTAGTCCTTTTTTTTGTTGTAGGGGTTTTTTTTCTACCGGGGCGACTCACTCAACAATCGGCTCACGTAACAGACATCCCACGTACGAACACAAACTAGGTACACTTACGTACGTACATACACACATACACACACACATTTCCGGTTCTCATTCGGTCATCAAAGCTGAAGGGTTTCATAAATAGGTACGCGGGCCATGTTTCGCGTGCGTTTTTTTTGCTGTTGCTCCGTTTCTATTTTTCCTTGTCGTCGTGTTCGGAAGAGAGCTTTAGCCACCCTCAATTTCCTCGAGTTTGGGGCTTTTCTGTGCCAGTTATTGTATATGCGGCTGCTAGGCTCATGTTATCCCTCTCTCTCTCTCTATCTCTCTCTGTCTGTCTCGTTCTAGTGTTAATTTTAATTTTAGTTTTAGTGTAATTTGTAATAGAGGTGTCTAGGATTCAATACTTTTCTCCGCCCAAGCTCTGATTAGATCGACCACAGGCCACCCCAACTCAGGCAGCCCACTCAGCGAGATCCGGCTAGCATTACTGCGGCCCAGGTTAGGAGCGTGCCCATCAGCATGAACCGGACGTCGATTATGGCCAGGTGGACACGTGACGCGGCCGACGTGAAGTAGTCTCGACATTTGCCACTTTCCGGTGTGTAGTCGACACAATGCATCTAGGAGGGGGAAAACGACATTCGATAAGTAGGGAAATTTAATGAAAAACGTAACATTTATGCCTCGGTGCTAGTTAGTACAAGAAACTACCCAGTCCGAAGATCACTAATTAGCACCGAATTAAGCTGTTCCGGAACGAAAGGTGGAAACTTGCCGGCTCACATCATGAGTGAAAATGTATGTTCCGGGCAAAAGGTTTTCGGCGCGACCCCGGTAAACTTACCCTCATCAGCGTGTTGGACATTTTGTCAAGGAATTTACGCGTGAAAAGTGCTGTCTCATCTCCGCACGCATGGCGAACCGTGAACTCGGAGCACTGCATGTACTTGTGGAATGCACTGTAAAAAAACAACAAAAATTTATCATCTGAATTGAGAAAATTTCAATAAAATTTAACAATCAATAAAATCGATGGACAAATTGACAGTTTTCAGATTTGATATTTTTGACAAGTTTGACAATTTTAACAATGTTGACAATTTTGACAAAATTGACAATTTTGCAAATTTTGAAAATATTGTCAATTTTGACAAATTTTGTCAATTTTATAAATTTTGTTAATTTAGTCAATTATGTCAACTTTGTCAATTTTGTCAGTATTAACAATTTTGACAAAATTGTCAAAATTGACAAAATTGACAAAATTGACAAAATTGACAAAATTGACAAAACTGACAAATCACAAAATTCACACAATTTACCAAATTCACAAAATTCACAACATTCACGAAATTCACAAAATTGACAAAATTGACAAAATTGACAAAATTGACAAAATTAACAAAATTGACAAAATTGACAAAATTGACAAAATTGACAAAATTGACAAAATTGACAAAATTGACTAAATTGACAAAATTGACAAAATTGACAAAATTGACAAAATTGACAAAATTGACAAAATTGACAAAATTGACAAAATTGACAAAATTGACAAAATTGACAAAATTGACAAAATTGACAAAATTGACAAAATTGACAAAATTGACAAAATTGACAAAATTGACAAAATTGACAAAATTGACAAAATTGACAAAATTGACAAAATTGACAAAATTGACAAAATTGACAAAATTGACAAAATTGACAAAATTGACAAAATTGACAAAATTGACAAAATTGACAAAATTGACAAAATTGACAAAATTGACAAAATTGACAAAATTGACAAAATTGACAAAATTGACAAAATTGACAAAATTAACAAAATTGACAAAATTGACAAAATTGACAAAATTGACAAAATTGACAAAATTGACAAAATTGACAAAATTGACAAAATTGACAAAATTGACAAAATTGACAAAATGACAAATTAAGCAAAATTGCCAAATTTGACAATATTAACAATTTCTTAATTTTTTCGATTTTGTCAATTTCTTAATTTTTTCGATTTTGTCAATTTTGTCAATTTTGTCAATTTTGTCAATTTTGTCAATTTTGTCAATTTTGATATTTTGTCAATTTTGTCAATTTTGTCAATTTTGTCAATTTTGTCAATTTTGTCAATTTTGTCAATTTTGTCAATTTGGTCAATTTTGTCAATTTTGTCAATTTTGTCAGTTTTGTCAATTTTGTCAATTTTGTCAATTTTGTCAATTTTGTCAATTTTGTCAATTTTGTCAATTTTGTCAATTTTGTCAATTTTGTCAATTTTGTCAATTTTGTCAATTTTGTCAATTTTGTCAATTTTGTCAATTTTGTCAATTTTGTCAATTTTGTCAATTTTGTCAATTTTGTCAATTTTGTCAATTTTGTCAATTTTGTCAATTTTGTCAATATTGTCAATTTTGTCAATTTTGTCAATTTTGTCAATTTTGTCAATATTGTCAATTTTGTCAATTTTGTCAATTTTGTCAATTTTGTCAATTTTGTCAATTTTGTCAATTTTGTCAATTTTGTCAATTTTGTCAATTTTGTCAATTTTGTCAATTTTGTCAATTTTGTCAATTTTGTCAATTTTGTCAATTTTGTCAATTTTGTCAATTTTGTCAATTTTGTCAATTTTGTCAATTTTGTCAATTTTGTCAATTTTGTCAATTTTGTCAATTTTGTCAATTTGGTCAATTTTGTCAATTTTGTCAATTTTGTCAATTTTGTCAATTTTGTCAATTTTGTCAATTTTGTCAATTTTGTCAATTTTGTCAATTTTGTCAATTTGTCAATTTTGTCAATTTTGTCAATTTTGTCAATTTTGTCAATTTTGTCAATTTTGTCAATTTTGTCAATTTTGTCAATTTTGTCAATTTTGTCAATTTTGTCAATTTTGTCAATTTTGTCAATTTTGTCAATTTTGTCAATTTTGTCAATTTTGTCAATTTTGTCAATTTTGTCAATTTTGTCAATTTTGTCAATTTTGTCAATTTTGTCAATTTTGTCAATTTTGTCAATTTTGTCAATTTTGTCAATTTTGTCAATTTTGTCAATTTTGTCAATTTTGTCAATTTTGTCAATTTTGTCAATTTTGTCAATTTTGTCAATTTTGTCAATTTTGTCAATTTTGTCAATTTTGTCAATTTTGTCAATTTTGTCAATTTTGTCAATTTTGTCAATTTTGTCAATTTTGTCAATTTTGTCAATTTTGTCAATTTTGTCAATTTTGTCAATTTTGTCAATTTTGTCAATTTTGTCAATTTTGTCAATTTTGTCAATTTTGTCAATTTTGTCAATTTTGTCAATTTTTTCAATTTTTTCAATTTTTTCAATTTTGTCAATTTTGTCAATTTTGTCAATTTTGTCAATTTTGTCAATTTTGTCAATTTTGTCAATTTTGTCAATTTTGTCAATTTTGTCAATTTTGTCAATTTTGTCAATTTTGTCAATTTTGTCAATTTTGTCAATTTTGTCAATTTTGTCAATTTTGTCAATTTTGTCAATTTTGTCAATTTTGTCAATTTTGTCAATTTTGTCAATTTTGTCAATTTTGTCAATATTGTCAATTTTGTCAATTTTGTCAATTTTGTCAATTTTGTCAATTTTGTCAATTTTGTCAATTTTGTCAATTTTGTCAATTTTGTCAATTTTGTCAATTTTGTCAATTTTGTCAATTTTGTCAATTTTGTCAATTTTGTCAATTTTGTCAATTTTGTCAATTTTGTCAATTTTGTCAATTTTGTCAATTTTGTCAATTTTGACAATTTTGTCAATTTTGTCAATTTTGTCAATTTTGTTAATTTTATCAATTTTATCAATTTTGTCAATTTTGTCAATTTTGACAATTTTGTCAATTTTGTAAATTTTGTCAATTTTGTCAATTTTGTCAATTTTGTCAATTTTGTCAATTTTGTCAATTTTGTCAATTTTGTCAATTTTGTCAATTTTGTCAATTTTGTCAATTTTGTCAATTTTGTTAATTTTATCAATTTTATCAATTTTGTCAATTTTGTCAATTTTGTCAATTTTGTCAATTTTTTCAATTTTGTCAATTTTGACAATTTTGACAATTTCGTCAATTTTGTTAATTTTTTCAATTTTGTCAATTTTGTCAATTTTGTCAATTTTGTAAATTTTGTCAATTTCGTCAATTTTGTCAATTTTCAAAACTTTGTCAATTTTGTCAATTTTTTTTTGTTAATTTTTTCCATTTTGTCAATTTAGTCAATTTTGTGAATTAAGTCAATTTTGTCAATTTTGTCAATTTTGTCAATTTTGTCAATTTTGTCATTTTTGTCATTTTTGTCAATTTTGTCAATTTTGTCAATTTTGTCAATTTCGTCAATTTTGTCAATTTTGTCAATTTTGTCAATTTTGTCAGTTTTGTCAATTTTGTCAATTTTAACAATTTTGACAATTTTGACAATTATGACATTTTTGTCAGTTTTGACAATTTTGACAATTTTCACAATTTTGACAATTTTGTCAATTTGGCAGTTTTGTCAATTTTGTCAATTTTGTCAATTTTGTCAATTTTGTCAATTTTGTCAATTTTGTTAATTTTGTCAATTTTATCAATTTTGTCAATTTTGTCAATTTTGTCAATTTTGTCAATTTTGTCAATTTTGTCAATTTTGTCAATTTTGTCAATTTTGTCAATTTTGTCAATTTTGTCAATTTTGTCAATTTCGTCAATTTTGTCAATTTGGTCAATTTTGTCAATTTCGACAATTTTGACAATTTTGACAATTTTGACAATTTTGACAATTTTGACAGTTTTGACAATTTTGACAATTTTGACAATTTTGACAATTTTGATATTTTTTTCAATTTTGTCAATTTTGTCAATTTTGCCAATTTTGTCAATTTTGTCAATTTCTACAATTTTGACAATTTTGACAATTTTGACAATTTTGACAATTTTGACAATTGTGACAATTTTGACAGTTTTGACAATTTTGACAATTTTGACAATTTTGACAATTTTGACAATTTTGACAATTTTGACAATTTTGACAATTTTGACAATTTTGACAGTTTTGACAATTTTGACAATTTTGACAATTTTGACAATTTTGACAATTTTGACAATTTTGATAATTTTTTCAATTTTGTCAATTTTGTCAATTTTGCCAATTTTGTCAAATTTGTCAATTTTGACCGAATTTCAATTTTGTCAATTTCTTCAATTTTGTAAATTTTGACAATTTTGACAATTTTGTCAATTTTGACAATTTTGACAATTTTAACAATTTTGTCAATTTTGTCAATTTTGTCAATTTTGTCAATTTTGTCAATTTTGTCAATTCTGTCAATTTTGTTATTTTTTTAAATTTTATCAACTATGTCAATTTTGTAAATTTTGTCAATTTTGTCAATTTTGTAATTTTGTCACTTTTTTCAATTTTGTCATTTTTTCAATTTTGTCAATTTTGTTATTTTGTAATTTAGTCAATTTTGTCAATTTTGTCAATAATGTCTTTTGTGTCAATTTTGTCAATTTTGTAAATTTTGACAATTTTGATGATTTAGTCAATTTTGACAATTTTGACAATTTTGACAATTTTAACAATTTTGACAATTTTGACAATTTTGACAATTTTGTCATTTTTGACAATTGTGACAATTTAGACAATTTTGACAATTTAGACAATTTTGACAATTTAGACAATTTTGACAAATTTGACCATTTGACAATTTTGACAATTTTGACAATTTTTACAATTGTGATAATTTTGCGAATTTTGAAAATTTTGACAATTTTGACAATTTTGGCCATTTTTTGCATGTTTTGCAATTTTGACAATTTTGACAATTTTGACATTTGTGACAATTTTGAAAATTTTGACAATTTTAGCAATTTTGACAATTTAGACAATTTTGACAATTTCGACCACTTTGACAATTTTGACAATTTTGACAATTTTGACAATTTTGACAATTTTGACAATTTTGACAATTTTGACAATTTTGACAATTTTGACAATTTTGACAATTTTGACAATTTTAACAATTTTGACAATTTTGACAATTTTGACAATTTGGACAATTTCGACAATTTGACAATTTTGAAAATTTGGCTTATTTTGACGAATTTGAAAAATTTGACAATTTTGACAATATTGACAATTTTATAGATATCGAAAATTTTGACATTTTTGACAATTTCAACAATTTTGACAATTTCAACAATTTTGACAATTTTGACAATTTTGACAATTTTGACAATTTTGACAATTTTGACAAATTTGACAATTTTGACAATTTTGACAATTTTGACAATTTTGACAATTTTGACAATTTTGACAATTTGGACAATTTTGACATTTTTGACAATTTTGACAATTCGATAACTTCGTCAGTTTTGATAATTTAAACAATTTTGACAGTTTTGACAATTCGGATAATTTCGACAATTTGGACTATTTCTTCGATTTTAAATAAAAAAAAGTTCAACATATTCATAAACAAAAGACAGAATGTTTTGCAACTCAATTTTCTGGGTCACGAAACAAAAACGTGCGGCACTTTGCCAAAAAAAATCAACATGGCCTGGTTCAATTTTCATGCCTGACAAGACTCACGTGCTGCCTTCCACTGGAATTGAGTGGGGTCTTATTCAAATCCCCTCTTTATTAATCGTTTCTCAGCCAACATATAAACAAAGGCAGTGTTTGAGCGCAAAGTAGAAATTTCACACTTTGAAGCGGAACTAAATTTGTTTTTTTTTTCTATCTCTGGAGTCAGGGTTAATGGAGTGCAGGCAGTTTCGAGCTGTCCCCCAACATTTAATTGACCGTGTCCATTATTGGTGCAGGAAAGTTTCGAAAATTTCGTAGTGATCAATTACCCACAATGAGTTATTGTATTCGGATATGTAACATGAGAAGATGGGAGAAAAACACCAAGAAAATGCCAAAAGCAGTCACTTTCATCTTGCTCGAATCAAGGCGAAAAAACGGAACCTGTCAGAATGAAAACTTTACCCCACAAAAACGATGTTCCAATTCAAACAAAGCTCTTACTCCCCCTCAATTCAGTTGGGGTAGGGGTTGTTTTAACAAAACGAAGGATTATCCAGTAGTTAGTTTTTCCATGACAAAACAAAACATCCCCCAACTACGACTACGACTAAGGCGGACGTCCTAAAGAATACTTACCAACAAACAGTTTTGAGTCTTTCTTCCTCCGCATCCTCAGCACTTTTCGTCATGTTGTTTTGCTGTTGATGGTGATGCTGCCGATGATGATGATGTTGATGCTGTTCCTGTTGCTGGACATCGTTCGAGGAAAGTGACATCGGAGTCGGTTGCTGCTGCTGCTGCTGTTGGGCACCCCCACCCACGCCGTATGGGGTCCTCGGGGTGCTGCTGGCCACCGTTTGTCCGATTTTGGCCATTGTGCTCTGGTAGCTGACCGCACACACTTCGTAGTCTTTCTTCACGTGCCGCATGCAGGGTGCATGTCTAAGAAAGTCTGTAGACATCGAACGATGGGGCGATTTTGGGGTGACCAAACGGATGCGGAATGTGTTGCCGGCGGAGGATCCAACCAAAAAAAAAAAAACGGAACGGAACAGAAGAGCAGATAAGGTTAGATGAGTTTGGCAAGTTTGTCGGTTCTCCGTTCGATGTTTTCGAATGTCATGCTTTTCCGGTTCGGGTGTATATTTATATGGTGGCAAAATAATCTGAACTGGCTAAGCTACAATGATGGTGTGGTGCCTCATGGTCGAATAGTGATTAAATGAAATGATTCTTACTTCGTGAGCATTGGTGTCGATTTTAAAGTTTTCAGAAAGTTGGGTCGGGAAAAAAGAAATATCTGGGTATTGAGTGGCCTACGAAAAGTCAAAAGTGAATCAATATCAACAAGAATATAAGTTGCGCTAGTTGAATCTAAGTTGCGCTTAGTCAACGAGTTAATTTTCATAGGTTCATTTTTAAAGTATTTTTTAAGTATGGGTTTGTCATTTATCCAAAATTCAAGTTAAATTTAATTTTTCGAACTTTGCTTGCTTCATTTAAAGATAGGATGATTTGCAAAATGTTGCCAATTACTGAGAGGAAATCAGATGACTTGTCGGATAGATAAAGGTTGAGTTCTACAAAATGATGTTATGGAACAAAACCAGGCTTCCGAAAAGTACTGCATTGCGATGACAGCTTTTTCTTTGCCGAACAAACTGTCTCGGTTTTCCTTGCCACTCGGTTCGCTGCTGTACCGTCGGTGACGAATCAAAACGCTTCGGCTACGTCGCACACGTTCGGGAACGAAGACTGTATCTGAACAATCGGCTCAAAGCTTGCGCTGCCGAAAATGTTGTGCTTTAAGCTGTAGCGAACCGAACCGACAGTTCGATTTTCATTCTTTCATGCCTCCTGTTTCGCAAATTATTTCATCCTAACTGTCGGCTGTAGGGCGTAACAGTTTTGCGCAGAACTGTCACGGGCGACTGTCATGCCCATACCGTATCCATGCCCGGTCGTATGCTGCTGATGCTGCTGCTCGGTTCGAATAGATCGAACGAGCAATCTATTCCAGCATACGACCGAAGCGTAACGCGATGTGTGGTGTCGGTGAAGGTTATGCGAAAATTGTTATAATAATTTCCTTGGATAAAACCTTAACCTTGAGCGTACAATTAAATACTTTTTTATTATTTTATTTTAATTTTTTATTTAAAATCATAGCCTTAGAAATTGTTCACTCACGGGAGAAGTTTGTTGGGATGAAACACATTTTTTTGTGTCGATTCGAAGGGAAACTTGGCCGTTATAATTTTTCTCTAGAATTTGTTTGAGTATTAAAAAAAATGAAAAAATTGAGAAAACGAATTGGAAAAAACTAATATAAAAGGCAAATGATGGGAACCATGAAACATAAAATAAATACTCGTAGAAATAATCATTTTGGGGTGAAAATCTCGAAGTGAGATCTTGTATTGAATCTCAATCTGGAATTTGAACCTGAAACATAAATCTAAGCCTAATTCCTTCAACTAGAAATCTGAATGTAGAATTTTAATCTGAATCTGAATATAAAACCCTTCTCTGAAATCTGAATCTGAAACCTGATCTCAAAATTTGAACCTGGAATCTCAATATTAAATTTGAATAAGAATCTAAAATCTCAATCTTAAATAGGAATCTGAAATATGAATCTCGAATTTAAAACTGAAATCTGAATCTGAAATCAGAATTTGAAATCTGAATCTGAATCGTAAATCCGAATTTGAAATTGAAACATGAAATCTGAATCTGAAATTCGAATCTTACATCTAAATACGAAATCTGAATTTGAATCTGAAATCTGATTCTAAAATCTGAATCTGAATCTGAAATGTGAATCTGCATGAAATCCGATTCTGAAACCTTAATCTGAAATCTGAATCTGAAATCTGAATCTGAAATCTGAATCTGAAATCTGAATCTGAAATCTGAATCTGAAATCTGAATCTGAAATCTGAATCTGAAATCTGAATCTGAAATCTGAATCTGAAATCTGAATCTGAAATCTGAATCTGAAATCTGAATCTGAAATCTGAATCTGAAATCTGAATCTGAAATCTGAATCTGAAATCTGAATCTGAAATCTGAATCTGAAATCTGAATCTGAAATCTGAATCTGAAATCTGAATCTGAAATCTGAATCTGAAATCTAAATCTGAAATCTGAATCTGAAATCTGAATCTGAAATCTGAATCTGAAATCTGAATCTGAAATCTGAATCTGAAATCTAAATCTGAAATCTGAATCTGAAATCTGAATCTGAAATCTGAATCTGAAATCGGAATCTGAAATCTGAATCTGAAATCTGAATCTGAAATCTGAATCTGAAATCTGAATCTGAAATCTGAATCTGAAATCTGAATCTGAAATCTGAATCTGAAATCTGAATCTGAAATCTGAATCTGAAATCTGAATCTGAAATCTGAATCTGAAATCTGAATCTGAACTCTGAATATGAAATCTGAATCTGAAATCTGAATATGAAATCTGAATCTGAAATCTGAATCTAAAATCTGAATATGAAATCTGAATCTGAAATCTGAATCTGAAATCTGAATCTGAAATATGAATCTGAAGTCGGAATCTGAAATCTGAATTTGAAATCTGAATCTGAAATCTGAATCTGAAATCTGAATCTGAAATCTGAAATCTGAATCTGAAATCTGAATCTGAAATCTGAATCTGAAATCTGGATCTGAAATCTGAATCTCATATTTGATCCCTAAATTTAAATCTGAAATCTGAGTCTGCGATCTGAATTTGAAAGTTGAATCCAAAATTTAAATCCTAAACCTGAATCTGGAATCCGAATTGAAATCTAAAATCTTGATCTGAAGTATGAATCTGAAATCCAAATTGTATCTGAAATCTGAAATCTCATATTTCAATTTGAAATCTGAAATCTTGAACTTTATTATTCATAAACGACATCCAATTTCAGGCTGGAAAACAACACGCATCAATGCGTGTCGACCAACTAATAACGTAAGGATAGCCAGCCGCAGTAGCTAGCTTGAGCTTCAAGCAGAAGTTCGTTAATTCTAAATTTACTCGACCCGAGCGTGAGCCGATGATGATCCAATGCGAATTTCGGCTACAGTCGGACGTAATTAGCAGTACTGTCATGCGAAGTTTAACGCATTGAAAACTGTCACGAAGATTTTCCCAAAACTGTCACGGAGCTTTAAAGGCTATCATATCCACGAGCAAACTTTCGCATAAGGTAAACCGAGGCGTCGTTGTACATCGCACGACCGCGCCTTTTAAAACTGTCGGGGAAGAAATATTCGGAAAGCTTTCACCGAGGTGGATGTGCGACGTTCGCAAGAATACTGTCGTTCGGCAGTACTTTTCGGAAGCCTGAACAAAACCACCGAATTAGATAAACGTTGAATACATCTTCAAAAAAGTTATTTAAAGAAACGATGATGTCTACAACTTGAGCATTCCAGAATTTTCCCTTCACGTATTCGGGCCTCGTAATTCCGCCATTTTTGTTGTAAGACCTGTAAAACACTGAGCATTGCATATTAAACTTTCCAATCTTTATATTAAAACAAAATCCAGACATTATTACAAATCAAACAAGAGGAAAGTGGAAGAAAATAAATTGGAATGATGATTTTAAATCGAAGTGTATTTAAGGTTTGAAACAAAGTTTTGATGTTTATTTCGTTGAAGTTGAAACTTACTCTAAAGAATTCCTATTTGGATGCAAATTAACTTGTTAAAAAATGTGAATAATCCCGTACAAAATATTGGAAGTTTTACATAATATCCGGGCTTCCGGGTCGAATAAAAAAGGCAAGATTGAATAAAACCAGGCAATCTTGTATGCTTACTACCCGCTGAAAAACGATGTTTTCATCTAGGGTCAGTCATTTTGTTATACAGACCCCGTTCGTTTTTGGCAACACGCCCGAAAATTTTATGTTGCCAAAATAGAATGTTGCCAAAATCGAACGGTTTTTTTTGTCACTTTTTTATTTCAAATTTTTATTTAAAATTATTCAAAATTGATGTAAAACCTTATATTAGCATAAAAATTTTCAATTTGGCTCAATTATGTTAGTTTTAAGCAGTAAAACATGGAAAAATACGTGTTTTTACATTTTAAAACTATTATTAATAAGCTGAATTGAAAAATTTCATGCTAATATTACGTTTTACATTTATTTTGATTAATTTGAAATGAAAATAAAAAATAAAAAAGTTACAAAAAAAACCTTTTTTTCGGATGTTGCCAAAATCGAATGTTGCCTAAATCGAACGAGGTCTGTATTTGTCACTTTTGCCTTTTTTGTAATTTTTGTCATTTTATTTTATTTCAGCCATTTTTGTCATTATTTAAATTTTTGTCGTTTTTTGTCATTTATGTCATTATTTTTATTGTTATTGTTTCTTTTTTCTTTTTAAAGGACCCTTTTTATTATTCGGGTTTGTTGTTTTTGACATATTTATCAATTTCGTCAATTTCGTCAATTTTGTCATTTTTTACCATTTTTGTCATTTTTGTAAGTTTTGTCTTTTTTGTTAATTTTGTCATTTTGATTATTTTTGTCAATTTTTTTCATTCTCGTCAACTTTGTCATTTTTGTGTTTTTGTCATTATTGTTATCTTTGTTTTATTGTCATTTTTATCACTTTTGTCATTTTTATCATTTTTGTCATTTCTGCTATTTTTTCCTTTTTTCCATTTAAGTTATTTTTGTCATTATTTTAATTTTTGTTATTTTTGTCATTATTGTAATAATTTTAATTTTTTATTTGAATGACAAAAATGAAAAATTACAAAAATGACAAAATTGACAAAACTGACAAAAATGACAAAAATGACAAAAATGACAAAAATGACAAAAATGACAAAAATGACAAAAATGACAAAAATGACAAAAATGACAAAAATGACAAAAATGACAAAAATGACAAAAATGACAAAAATGACAAAAATGACAAAAATGACAAAAATGACAAAAATGACAAAAATGACAAAAATGACAAAAATGACAAAAATGACAAAAATGACAAAAATGACAAAAATGACAAAAATGACAAAAATGACAAAAATGACAAAAATGACAAAAATGACAAAAATGACAAAAATGACAAAAATGACAAAAATGACAAAAATGACAAAAATGACAAAAATGACAAAAATGACAAAAATGACAAAAATGACAAAAATGACAAAAATGACAAAAATGACAAAAATGACAAAAATGACAAAAATGACAAAAATGACAAAAATGACAAAAATGACAAAAATGACAAAAATGACAAAAATGACAAAAATGACAAAAATGACAAAAATGACAAAAATGACAAAAATGACAAAAATGACAAAAATGACAAAAATGACAAAAATGACAAAAATGACAAAAATGACAAAAATGACAAAAATGACAAAAATGACAAAAATGACAAAAATGACAAAAATGACAAAAAATGACAAAAATGACAAAAATGACAAAAATGACAAAAATGACAAAAATGACAAAAATGACAAAAATGACAAAAATGACAAAAATGACAAAAATGACAAAAATGACAAAAATGACAAAAATGACAAAAATGACAAAAATGACAAAAATGACAAAAATGACAAAAATGACAAAAATGACAAAAATGACAAAAATGACAAAAATGACAAAAATGACAAAAATGACAAAAATGACAAAAATGACAAAAATGACAAAAATGACAAAAATGACAAAAATGACAAAAATGACAAAAATGACAAAAATGACAAAAATGACAAAAATGACAAAAATGACAAAAATGACAAAAATGACAAAAATGACAAAAATGACAAAAATGACAAAAATGACAAAAATGACAAAAATGACAAAAATGACAAAAATGACAAAAATGACAAAAATGACAAAAATGACAAAAATGACAAAAATGACAAAAATGACAAAAATGACAAAAATGACAAAAATGACAAAAATGACAAAAATGACAAAAATGACAAAAATGACAAAAATGACAAAAATGACAAAAATGACAAAAATGACAAAAATGACAAAAATGACAAAAATGACAAAAATGACAAAAATGACAAAAATGACAAAAATGACAAAAATGACAAAAATGACAAAAATGACAAAAATGACAAAAATGACAAAAATGACAAAAATGACAAAAATGACAAAAATGACAAAAATGACAAAAATGACAAAAATGACAAAAATGACAAAAATGACAAAAATGACAAAAATGACAAAAATGACAAAAATGACAAAAATGACAAAAATGACAAAAATGACAAAAATGACAAAAATGACAAAAATGACAAAAATGACAAAAATGACAAAAATGACAAAAATGACAAAAATGACAAAAATGACAAAAATGACAAAAATGACAAAAATGACAAAAATGACAAAAATGACAAAAATGACAAAAATGACAAAAATGACAAAAATGACAAAAATGACAAAAATGACAAAAATGACAAAAATGACAAAAATGACAAAAATACAAAAATTACAAAAATTACAAAAATTACAAAAATTACAAAAATTACAAAAATTACAAAAATGACAAAAATTACAAAAATGACAAAAATTACAAAAATTACAAAAATTACAAAAATTACAAAAATTACAAAAATTACAAAAATTACAAAAATTACAAAAATTACAAAAATTACAAAAATTACAAAAATTACAAAAATTACAAAAATGACAAAAATGACAAAAATGACAAAAATGACAAAAATGACAAAAATGACAAAAATGACAAAAATGACAAAAATGACAAAAATGACAAAAATGACAAAAATGACAAAAATGACAAAAATGACAAAAATGACAAAAATGACAAAAATGACAAAAATGACAAAAATGACAAAAATGACAAAAATGACAAAAATGACAAAAATGACAAAAATGACAAAAATGACAAAAATGACAAAAATGACAAAAATGACAAAAATGACAAAATGACAAAAATGACAAAAATGACAAAAATGACAAAAATGACAAAAATGACAAAAATGACAAAAATGACAAAAATGACAAAAATGACAAAAATGACAAAAATGACAAAAATGACAAAAATGACAAAAATGACAAAAATGACAAAAATGACAAAAATGACAAAAATGACAAAAATGACAAAAATGACAAAAATGACAAAAATGACAAAAATGACAAAAATGACAAAAATGACAAAAATGACAAAAATGACAAAAATGACAAAAATGACAAAAAATGACAAAAATGACAAAAATGACAAAAATGGCAAAAATGGCAAAAATGACATAAATGACATAAATGACAAAAATGACAAAAATGACAAAAATGACATAAATGACAAAAATGACAAAAATGACAAAAATGACAAAAATGACAAAAATGACAAAAATGACAAAAGTGACAAAAGTGACAAAAGTGACAAAAGTGACAAAAATGACAAAAATGACAAAAATGACAAAAATGACAAAAATGACAAAAATGACAAAAATGACAAAAATGACAAAAATGACAAAAATGACAAAAATGACAAAAATGACAAAAATGACAAAAATGACAAAATAGACAAAAATGACAAAAATGACAAAATAGACAAAAATGACAAAAATGACAAAAAATAACAAAAAATGATTGAAACTACAAAAATGACAAAAATTGAAAGAATAAAATAATCACCAAAATTTTAAAAATGACAACAATTTCAATAATCACTCATATTGCAAAAATTACAAAAATTTCAGAAATTTTAAAAATTCTTTAAAATTAAAAATGACAAAAATGACAAAAATGACAAAAATTACAATAATGGCAAAATTGACAAATATGAAGAAAATATCTCTTCTGTTTAGTAATTTTTGTATTTTTTCATTATAACATCTTTTTTTGTCATTTTTTAGTCAGTTTGTCCTTTTTGTAATGTTTAAATTGTTTAAATTGTATTTTGTTTCATTTGTGATATTATTTTTTGTTTTTTAGCGATTTTTTTGTTTTGTTATGAAATTTAAATTATTTTTATCATTTTTTCTAGCCTTTGTCTTTAGGTTATTTAGTTATATTGTGGTTTTTGGCCGTTTTTTTATTTTCAATTTGTGTGCTTTTCGTTGTTATTGTTATTTTTGTCATTTTTTAATTTTTTGTCATTTTAGCCTTTTTGGTATTGACAAAGTTGGACGAATGTTCGCAGCTGCGCTCGATTTCATTCGTTTTTGAACGTTTTTGCTGGAGGGCATATTGATGAAAAGCCTAAAATGTCAACACCTATCAAGCTTTCTCACATTGGCGCACTTTTGCCTTTCGGTCCACCTTTCTTTCAAATTTCTTTAAAAAATAATAAAATTCTTTCTAGTTTTCATTCCGCCGAGCATGCCACTTAAAATTATAATCATACAAATTACGGCGATTAAAATTATATAACAAACAATCATTGGCAAAAAGAAAAAAATACAACATTATGAAAAAAGGCCTTGGACTCTCTCAACACACTAGAACATCGCCCAACCGGAAAATATTAGGCGATAGTTAAGCAGAACCTTAAGAAGACCCGAAAAACTATTAACAGCGAGAAGCAGTTCAATGGAACTGGCGTCCTGCGGCAAAGAAAGTGGATAAGGTGACTGTTAAAAGTTTGATGGCAAGCGTCAAACGAAAGGCTTGCTAATTTGGACTTGGTCAACCGGAATCTTAGCTGAGCATTTTTTCCGTCTTCATATGAACTTTTAAATGAAAGATACTTTGATTTTTTTTATAAACAAATACTCGATTTTCACCACTTTTTGAACCGAACACCCTTCAAGTAGAGATGTCTTCAGGAGATAGCTATGTCGTTTATCCAGTCATACGAAGGTCCTGTGAGGTTCTATCCCGATCCACTAACTGCCTCTGCACCTGGGATAAATTTTTAATGGTAGCAAAAGAATAATTCTGCTGTTTTTGCTCACAGCTTCGTTGCATCGAAAAATATTGGGCAATAAATCAAAGTTTAAATTTTAAAAGGGTTTCAAATCAATCAAATGATCATTTGATACGGCAAAAGTGGCAGAAAAAATGGCCTATACGGTTGATGTCACCATTGTGCATAAACTGATGGGTATTTGATGATAAGTTCTTAAATCCATCAAAACAACAAAAAAAATTTTTTTTAATTTTCCCAAAGTTTAACCCTACAAAAACATATTTTTACCAATTCAGGTTGACAAGTCTTTTGCTCGATTGGAACGAAATTGACAGAAAATCGAAAATTCCATTCGTGACATTTCGTCTCTTTGTTCATTGTCTTATCTCGTTGTATCGTCATTGTCGTTAGTCTTATCAAATGAAGTTGTGAGTTTTGAAGCATGAACAAATATGTGTTGTATGGTAAAATGTATGTTTCGGAAACTTATTATCGAATATTGAATTTCAATATAGTGCAGTTCGATTCAGTCAGTTATGGACCGCCAATGGAGGCTGTTGACAATGCAACAGGCCAAAGAAGCACATAACACACCATAAGTGAATTTAGGGTTGATCAGAAAAGGCTTTATAGAAAATTAAAAGTAGCTCTCAAGGACCGGCACAAACTGACTCAGATCCTCCCTGCGATATCTTTCTCCGTAGGGGAGGTGGAAGGCACATCAGTTTACAACCGATAATGAAAAATGTTCTAAAGCGCCCGGTCGGACGACTGGAAGGATAAACAGCAGAGATGTTTAGCCGCATGAAGTAGCTACCCAACAGACAATATGTGTGTGCTGCTGATCCGTCCTTTTGGCCTGACCCCATCATGGTTAAATACTTGCATGTGCCACCGTGCCATGCAACAGCAGCATCAGGCAGGACCCACAGCTATTTCGGTGCCAAGAATCCCATCAAAGGGGCTGCCGTCCGTGCTGTCCATTCTAAACATACCCGATATTTCTTGAACGTTCTGGTTCTTTCACTCATTCACTAACTCACTTCGATCTGATCCGGTCGCATTGGACGAACATTGTGGCACGTTCCGGGGGACAAGCCCAATATGGGAACCAATATAAGTATGTTCAGAGAATATCGTCCGGCTGAACGCTTTCGGTGGTCCTGGAACGGATTCTCTCAGCAAAAACCGGACGATATTGTATTCTGGAGACTCTATACAGTAGGAATCCGGGTTGAAATTTCTCCGTATGACTTCAGAAAGTGAATAATAGATGGCCGGTGTTAGCCCCCGGTCCTTGGATTAGAAGGTACGGCTAATGGCGTTGAATGCATTTCTCCGAACGATATAAAGGTCAATTTATAAGGACGGATCGAACAACGATGAAGATGTATCATTGAAAAACGTTCAATTAATTGATAACGTGCGATTCAGTGAACCGCTGAACATTTCAGTGATTCAATACTCGGAATTCAGAAACTCTTTTTTATCACGATTACAAAATAAGAATAAGAATTTAAGTAGTAGAGGTAACCAAGTAACCCAAAGTTCCATAAAATAGGCTCTTAAAAGTTTACTCGGCCCTGCTCAATGGCTGTATATAGCATTCTATTCAGCTGAAATTTAAGTTCACACTTTAAAGTTCTATTATCAAATTTGAGTAGAAGGCTATTCAACTTCTGTTTAAGACCTCGAATAAAAATACTTCTGAAAAAAAAAAACAAAGCGTTCAATCTTAATTCTATTTGATTTTTTCACATTCACATTCTTATCTTTAATCTGTTATATTGTCTTTACTTTAAGTGAAAATTATACTTACTTCAAAATTGGATTCCTGAAGAATTGAACTCGAATCCTCCAGATGATAGGTGAACTTTGGTCAATGGTTGGATTTTTGGTTGTTATAATATTATACGCAGTGCGCTAGATTAGACTGCGCACTCATGACTGCGACATTGTGCGAACTCGAACATATGTGCGACATGTCAAATCGGTCAAATCAGTGGAAAACCTGGCGGACTTCAAAATGCAAAGCACTTTTCGGTCAGCCTTTGTACGGAATACTGCCACTACAAAACATTTCACGAAATCCAACTTTCAATAAAATATTTACCAACTTGAGATAATTTTCCACAGCCTTTTCAAAGAAGGGGAAATGGATTAAAATGTAAACATTAGCAGCCCACCAAGTGACAGTGATAAAAAAAATAAAAATCGGATCCAGTCAAGGTTTTAAGAAACACAAGGTTCTCCAACTTTCACAATAATAGTAGGGAGAAGTGTGCGGGGCGCTTTATGAGTTTGTTTACAAACATAAGGATATTTGCTCAGATGTTCAGTGGTTTGTTGGTAAACAAACTCTGAGTTCCGCTGTTGCAAAACCAAAATAGTCAAAATGGCTGAATAATTTGACATACGGTTACACCTCCTGTATGCAGTTTCAAGTTAAAAATAAAGCTTATTTCATAATTATTATTGCGATTTTTTTCTCGCACTAGACTTATTGCACAACAATTTCGTCAAGCTCCTATTTCGCCATCAATTTCGTACCTTTTTTTCTCACCGTGCTGATGTACGCATCTTGACTGTACACAAATTTCGAGCATGAAGTTTCTAATGAACTTATCTTCGATTTCGCAGTCATTACTTTAAATTCTATGAAAGCTTCGTTTTTCTATTCATTTTTGCTATCGAATAATAGCATACATATATGCAAATTAAAAAATAAACTTCGAGACTCAAGTATTTGCTAGAATTAACACTACTTTGTTTCCGATACTCATTTAATGAATTTACGTATCGCCTTTTTGAAAATGCAACCATTAACTTTTAATGGTTGCCATAGAAACCTTGGAAAAATATTTGGATCTCAATGTTTATTTATCCTTAAAACATTTTCAACTGGTTTTTTTAACTTCTTCAAAAAACATCAGAGGATTCTGAGATCGACACCTGGGGACAATCGAGTGGAACGCATGCAGGGCACTGGAACTTAACCGTGGACTCAATTGACGGTTTCCTGCACAAAATTTGGAATTAAGCCAAAAACCATCTTCTTCGTGAGGTCATTTTTCAGCCGTAAGCTGATGGAACTACAATCCCTTCAAGGCCTCAAAGAGAAGCTCCCGAGGATGAAGATTTTGTCAGGTTTGCGTTGTTTAAAAAAAACAAAATAGAAACAGACCACCAAGATGGATGGAAAAAGAAATACACCACCTGGTGTGGAGTATGGGGTCTTAAGCTATCTTGGCTGGACCAGCATTAAAAAAAAACGGTTCAGTGAACGAGCCTCCTCTAAGACTTATACAACATCTTTTCAAAGCGGAAGAATCTAAAAGAATCGCCAACATTAAAAAAGGTTTGGAAGTGGCGCATAAAGTAAATGCTATCTACCGTGATGAAATTTCAGCCCTGTGAGATGCTGTTCTTTTGTTGTTTAACCAGTACTTTCTGTGAAATTGAATAAAGCCGTTTGTTTAAATTTGTTTCTATCAGATTTATTCCAATTGATTTTCTCTTCGCTAAGTCCACAAAATGTGAAGAGTACGAATTTTTGGTTGCAACGAGTCACAGATGCCTTACGTTGTTTGGAGGATTTGAAACATTGTTTAAAGTCTTTCCTAGAAGATGGGAGAGCTGCAACTTGCTTCTACAATAAAAAGCTGGTTTGAACTACATAGGTTTTCAATATCCAATCCTTTTTTAAGCATAACCTGACTTTTGAAGACTGCTAACAAAGACGCGTAACTATACTCTTTCTAGATTACAAACGTTCATTTATATTACAAATGTCACGAAGTTCAACCAAAAACCTGCCTTCAGTTCATATATTTGTCTACTAAGATAAATTATTGCTTGACCATATATTTATATTTATAAAAACCTTTTTTGACAAAAAAAAAAAAAAAAAAAAAAAAAACAAAACAAAAGTATCAACAATCTGAAGGAATCAAGAATCTACGGTAAAAAGGTGAACGAAATCTTTGAACACAATATTTGACAGATCGAAAAATGTTCAACGAAGTCTATTTAGTCGAGAAAATCACAATATTTGTCGTAATTTTGTCACTTATTAACCCCGCGCTTTGAAAAAATTGCAACGTTGCAATTACAACTGCAACCTCGCAATTACAACTGCAAAGTCGCGAATTCCATAAAGATGGTAAAACGACTATAATCTAATCAAAAAAAAAAAACTTGCTTAACCCTCATCCGCATTAGATTTCATTACCCTAATCAGCACTAGGAGTGTCAATTTGACACCACAAGCTCAAATCGTTATAACTTTTGGCGTGTTAAACCGATTTGAACAAAACTTACATCAAAAGAAACCTTGTAATGTCAGTAAAATATATTTAAAACATTATATACAGCTAAAGTTACAAGTTTTCTCGTTATTCATCATTAAAAAAAAATCCGAAAAAACATGCCTCACGAAAACTGCTGTAGTTCATATATTACACGTCCAAAAAAATATTTGCCTTATGCATATGAAAGCTGAAGTTAATGCCTACATCATGAAGACAAGAAATATTTTTTTAATTTTTTTAATGAAATGGTCACAAAAAGTTCAAAAAAGTGGTCTAAAAAACCTACTTTTCATTCGATGGCTAGTAAATACTGTTTGAGCGATGGTAGAGTTGTAGAAACAATATGACAACAAACTTTATTAAAATTCTAACATTTTGCTGTCTTTACATTTTTGATGCAACAATGATGCAATGAAATTACTGGAATTTTTCAAAGTTCACTACTTTGCGCAATTTTTTTACAAATTGAAATTTCATCTCTTTTTGTGGTCCAGGTTGTACCCGGATTTTCAGTTCTTTCACTTTGTTTGTATCAATCAAAAGTTTATTCATTGGAAAGCAAATTTAATCTACATTCTAGTGAGGTGCAACAAATCACGCTGTAAGATTTCACAAAAATATGAAAGTTATAAACGTAAAATCATTCCTGAATTTCTAAAACCACAAGCAGCGCGTCCAGCAAATCGTGTTTGTTTGCTCTCCGAGTAGGTACGGTGGGTGGTGATTTGGGCAGAGAGCGAAGCCGACAGACGAAATAATGATGCGAAATAATAATTCCCTTTTCAATGGATATAGTTTTGATTACTTCAAACGGCGAGAAAGCACAGAAAATCCGGGTACAACCTGACGGTGGACCACAAAAACAGATGAAATTTCAATTAGTGAAAAAATCGTGCAAAGTAGCCAACTTTGACAAATTTTTCGCAGATTCTATGCTATTTTTTTTTAAATACAAATAAAAAAACAAAATACAAATTTTGTTTTTTTTACAAATTCGACCAAATGTGCTAAGTCGCTTATTTAGACATCGCATTGGAATTATCCAATAACTTAACCATGAAAATTAGAATTTGTATAGAAAATTTATCTACAAACTTTATTAAATAATTTGGCAAGGAACCCACATGAACCCACCGAAATTTCTTATATGCATTTAGATCATAACCACAACTGATCACGCCTCGAAAAATGAGGTACGCCAACTCAAGGATCCGAAATTCGCTCATTTCCTCTAATCAAAAAGCGAGCCAACTCATCACAGGAACAAAAATTTTATTTTTCCTTCCTGCTGCAATCAAGTTTGCTACTTTTCAGCCAAAGGGAAAGGCGTATGTTGCATATATTATGCATGCAGGAAAAATCCAAAATATGAGTGCTAATAATCATAGCAGCTTTGCTACTAGCGACACGGCGCATACGTCGCGACGTTGAAAATAATAACGACGCACCGCAAGTTTCCTAGGATACTTGGAGCATGCGATTGATGGCCTAAGGAAAATGTACAGTAAATAACATAAACAATGTTCGAGTACTACATCGAAATCGCCTACTGGACTGAAAAAAGAAAAACAAAGCTGCAAATGACAGAAATCTCGCTAGTAAAAAACCGTCGCTAGTCCTACTGTCGCTATTCGGTTTGGTGCTTTACACATAATATCTTCCTGTGTAAGGCAGTCAAGCGAATGCAACAATATTATATCAACAACGAAGACACTAAATGGTGATCTGCAACATTCAAAATTCTAGTTGTCGCAGATCATTGCTGAGCGCATCGTTGGTGAACTATTCACGAGCAGACTATCCGAGCTGTTTTTGTTTTCCTGATTGTCGCAGCAATCTTTGGTCCAAATTGCTTGTAGCTTTTAGCAGGGGAAGTATAAATTTTTTAACCCCCAAACGTTCCCGCCTTACCCGGCGTCTACGATTGGTATATAATAAGCTTGCCAGATTGCCCGGTTTTATCCGGGTTTGCCCGGATATTTGATGCAAAATTTCGAGAAAGTCCGGTCCGGCCCGGTTGCCCGGATATCGTGACAAAAGTCCGGATATTGCCCGGATTTTTTGACAATTTTCACCAAGAAACAAAAAAAAATCAATTTTTTTGAATAAGTTTCAGCAAAATCGATAAACGGTATGGATATTTTCAACGGTTGTTTCAAATAATTTCGCTGATTTACTTTTATAAACCTTTAAATATTTAAGTGTTCCAAAAAGTTTTTGGAAGTCTGCAATTACATTAATAAAATATTAATTTCATTTTTATTTTTGCATTTTTTCTTTGCTTTTATATATAATAACACCTAAATTTTGCCCGGTTATTGCCCGGTTTTTGGATTTGAAAAATTGAAGTCCATGCCCGGATTTTGCCAGGTTTTTTTTGAAAAAATGCCCGGAATTGCTAGGCCCGGATGGGAGTGGAAAAAAATCTGGCAACCTTAGTATATAAGCGATACATTATGAGCAGTTCACTTCCGAATGTTTCACAGCTGAATAATACATAGAGACGATCGCGAGCGAATGCAACAAACGAAAAATTTCCCCTTCTAAGATCGCTTAGCAACTATGCATCAGACGGAAAATTCTGTTGTGAGTCGTCCATCAATTTGTGTTTTGGGCAGAGCCTTCCCCTCATCCGTAAACAAGAAAACGGAAGGCCCGCTTTGATAATTTGGAAATGAAATATCGCACAGCTTTTCCTCGGTTCGTACAGCAAAGGCAGGGGCTACCCAACGCTGCCTGGGGGTGCTATGAGAAAAGTGTGTAGATAGAAGCTAGCGCGAGCGAATTTCGGAACCTTGCGCCAAACTACGATTAAGCAAGTTATTGCAATTTTAAAAATGGATAATTTTTAACGATATTTTAAAACCACTTCCAATGTCACCATAAAATCAATTTTCGACTACACTTTTTATTCCTAGTATAGTTTTCTTATTGTCTAAAATCCAGCACTTTCCCTTAATCTTTGCAACCAAGTTTCGTTTTGGCCAACTTTTGGCGGACTTTTAAGATCTGGGGAGTATTTCATTAGCCACAATGGCTCATATTAACTAAAAGCAATAGCTTACCCACGCAGGGGGAATAATTCACAGCACTGAATCACAATATTACACAGTTCACAAACATTCTTCTCCGGGTTAATGTTGATATCACTTATCAACTCAAATTTACAATTTTGCGAATAATCCATTAATATAATAAACATCTCTATCTAATATATAAAGATGAGTTGGACTATATATGTTTGTTTGTTTGTATGCACCTTATACAAATCCACACCGCTGAACCGATCAGCCTGAAATTTGGTACAGAGATGTAGTTGAACCATGGTAAGGTTTTAGTAATAGTTATGAGCCCCGCCCACCTAAGAAAAGGGACCCTCCCATACAACTTTCGGTTTTATTCACACGAACCTAAAGTCATGGCACCCATTTTGGCAACTGATTTTTTTCCTTTGGCGGGGTTATTTTCACCATCACCATGGGCCGGGCCTTAGAAACGACCGTCCAGGAGTTCACGTGTACTGGAAAGCAAATCAATGCTTGCTGAGCGTTAAAGATTTGAAAGGGGAAATTTTGGCGGGTGTTTTTTGTACCTTCTACTGCTGAAAGCACATGGTACCGGTAGTTACGAGATTTTTGGATGCAATAATGAGCTAACATTTCGGATTGAAAAATACAACTAACCTGTAAAGTATGTATTGACTTGAATTGTAGTGGTTTTTAAAGTACTCCCTACCACTGCTGCAGGGCATTGAAGTCTATAAGAATATACAGTGTGTGAAGTATGGATGCAATAATTTATCTTCATTATGAATTTGGATGGAGTGCTGAAAACATATTAAGCTATTTTCTTAAAATCAAGCTTTATAGAACCAACCATTTTCGTATTTATTTTTAGAATTCCTCATAAAATAATTAAATTCAGAGTTATGAGTTGAGAGCTGTGATTTCAATGCTTTGAAAGCCGTCGAGAAATCTAAATGGAGGACTCAAAAATTTAACGTGCATTATCTGAAAAAAAAAACAAATCCAACGCAAGAAACTTTATTTGAAATTAAGTGTGAGGTTTGGAGTTTTATACAATTCAATTTTATCGATCAATCTATGACTTTTGTATAAATGTTGATCATTAATGTGTTCAATTTTACCATCCAATTATGCGAAAACTTAAACCGTTAAGTTCTACGAATTCAATCAAATTATTTCCAAGAATTTTAACTTTATCACTCTTCACAATAATTATTGAGATTTGTTTTTCCAAGAATGGAAAAATTGGACAAAAAAAATCTTTTGTTATAACATCATAAAATGGGCGATTTGGATTCCGAGAAAATTTCTTTTAGATCACTTCAAAAAACTGTAAGTGGAACTTGGAACATTAAAAAAAAACTAATCATAAAACTGTGTGGAAAAAAACAACGAAATGTACACAAACATTTGAAAACATGGAAAATGAGTCTTCAACAAGTTTAAAAAACCAAATACACACACATACAGAATCTCAATGAAACTTAATGTTTCCTCGAAGAGTTTCCTTTTACTTAATTCTAAGCGTACATCTTTCGAGAATATGATGGCTAGCATCTCACAAATGGTTAAACCACTAAACCACAAAAGTTTACTGTGTATGCCGTGACTGGGATTCGAACTCATGGCCGTTGCTTGGAAGTCTTGAAGGCCACGAGCTGCCGCAAGTTTCGGAAGCCTTCTGCGCAAATAAAACTTAAATATAGCATACGAGGGAGCATTTGGCATATAGCGTCCGATGAGATCATCTCTAGAAGAGACTTCATTAGATGGAGGGAGATGGAGGAAAGATAAAAATATAGTTTAATCATTTGAAGATAAAAAATAGAAAGCCAAAGCTATTCAAGCTTCCTTTAAGAAAGTGTGGGTATATATTCGTGATGAAATAAAAAAGCATTCATGGGAAATTATTTTTAATGTCTATGAATACGAACCTCATAACTACCTATAAGTGTTTCAAAAATATGAAAAAGGGAAACACATTAAATATTCTCATTCAAAACTTGAAAAACACTAACAAAACTTTCAAAGCTTACATACATGGCATATAGAACAACATGGGTAAAATTTTCTCAAAATAAATATATTAAACATATTGAATACAAAGCTACCAAAATTTCGTAAAGTCAAACGACTCATTTTGATATATATTTTGTGCAAACCCGAGCAAGGCCGGGTAAATCAGCTAGTAACAAATAATCACAATCCTCCGGTCATCGCCTACTTCCGTTATTGAAAAAGCATCCTACTTCATGAATTAAATCAAATTTAAAGCTTTATGTAGTATTTATGTCAAAACCAAACGAGTTTTTTGGAATACGAAAAATTAAACTTTGCTAGTACTTACACTATTTTTTATTGCATAAATGTAACTTCTTTAAACTCAACCATCTTTCAAAATGTTGCTTTTGGCTTTTCCAGGATTTTAAAACTTCTTTCTACTTTCTTTCTTTTACTTGAATAAACAAGTAACACAGAATATTTAATTGGTGTTTTGAAATTCAAAACCCAGAATTGATGTGAAATTTAATATTTGATTTAGTGAGTATTCATGGTCTATTGTTCATTATTTATGACTGAGAGATTTTACTCATGTTCATTTTTCTTACCTTGCCAAAACATCAAACGAGGATTCAGGTTAATCGAATAAAAGAAACAAATTAAGTAGCACAAATTTCGAGCCGAATTTTAGAAAGATATTGGCTAGATAGAAAGAAATATTCAAAACCTATGTTGAGAATTCCAAAGGTTCAATATTTTGGTAGGGGAACATGCGCTATTATGCGCCACCTAAGCGAATCGTTGATTTTCTATGCATTCCACGTACAAATTGTGTTAAAAATGGGTGAAATCGTTGAAGAAAAGTGTTTTCTACAAATGCCAATGATTTTTTATTACTCAAATTGCTGTTGTTGATTCAAAAACCTGATTTTAAACACCATATTCGAAGCCACAGGACAAAACTGTGTTGCAAATACGCGCCGCTGTGTATTCAATACGCGCCTAGCAGCCGAACACACCCGAAAGCAGCCGAAGACCGAAAACACACCAATACTTACAGACAATTTGAATGAAAAGAATACCAAAATGGACTAATCAAAATTAAAAAAAAATTAAAAGTAGATTTTTTGGGTTGAGTTCATGCTCAAAATATGGTTTTAGACTTTTTGTTCATTTTCAATGAAAATTAGCCTTTTTGAAAAATTAATGCTATTTTCAGCCTACTACGATTGGCGCGTTATGACCAGGCGGCGGCAACGCTATTCAAACCGTATGGAGCACATCTCTCAGATTTCCCCTTTTTTTTCCCCTCGTTTTGACAGATTTAAGCTTTTTTCCTCAGATTTGAGCTTTCGTCTCCTATGCTCTCAAGGCAAAAAAAGCTTAAATCTGAGGAAAAAAAAGCTTAAAAGCGAAATTCACGAGCACATATTCAAAAGATGTTGGTCACACGATACATAGACAAAACGTGTAACGTTGCAGCCGTCTGGTTATGACGAGCGCATGGGCCGTGTTAGAACATACCCATAAAAAGCATACCTTAGCGAGTTCAGTGTGATTTTTTAGCATAAAATCATAGTTTAGATTCTCCTCTATCGATGTGTCAGAAAAAATTTTGTCTTATTCGTTTTTCTCTGCTTGGTGACACCTTATTGAAAGTGTTTTTAAATTTAGATCGAAATGAAGAAAAACCTAAATTGTGGAATTATCACGACACAGGGGCATTTTAAGAAAAAAATCATACTTGCCATGACCAATCACAGTATTTAAAACAAATTGGTAATATTTTGCAGGCTTAAAATGTTACAGATTCTTCAAAACAAGGGTGGCGCGTATTAGCCACATGGGGCGTTATATGAACTTTTCCCCTACTGACTTTGCCTCGACTAAATGAAAATTAAGAATTTTAAAATATGTTTCCCGAAAAGATTTCTAACAAATGCTCACGCTAATACTGCTAGGAATGGTGATGGTGGTGATGGTGCATCAACGACACGGGATGACAAATGTGAATGGATTGGCGCGCATAATTAGATCAATACGTACGTGCCTTTCTGATATGGACCCTCCTCGCAGAGCTCGTGAATGACCTCGTTCGTTCCGTGGTACAGCTTGTTGAAGTGATCCCGCTGGTGGATGTTCATGCAGCGCCTGGTGTAACTTCGTATGCAATGCAGTCCCGCGTGCAGGTCACTGCTCATTTTCGATCCAAAAAACCGAAATGAAAAATCCGTTGGGATGATGAGGGGTTGCGTATCCATTTTTTTTGTTGGTTCCAAACCGGAAATG
Source organism: Uranotaenia lowii (assembly GCF_029784155.1). Lineage (NCBI taxonomy): Eukaryota > Metazoa > Arthropoda > Insecta > Diptera > Culicidae > Uranotaenia > Uranotaenia lowii. Next base: position 416,429,321 of record NC_073692.1, read on the forward strand.
AGAAGAAAACAGGAAGTGCATGAAAAATAAACTGCATCCAGCTTGGGTGCATTTTTCTGTTGTTGTGGTTTGTCATTATTTATGCCGGTGTTTTTTTTATTGTGTGTTTATTGTGAATTTAAATTTTTATTCGTTCAATCATAACATGGAGTTGTGCTGTTAAAGTTTTTAATCAGATCTACATTAAAGGGAGCATTATGTGCTAGCAGGGCTGGTCTAGTTATGAGTCAGGAAAAATAATAACAAAGAGAACGAACAACAATTTGCGCCTAAATTTAGGCAACACGGCAAATTTGGTCAATAAAATACTAATAAAAACCTCAGAAACAAAAAGGGTATCATTATAAATAAACTGAAGCGAGTTCGGGTCAAAATTTGCTTGGGAACACTGCATCGAAACATTCAATTGAATTCTGTTTTTTCCTAAGATGCTTCTGAAGCTTTACGTAAATACACAGATAGAAGCTATCAAACTAGAAAGCTCTCAGCCGGAAAAGAAAGTCATACATTTTCATAAAACAACTGTAATCGTTCCCATCAGCACCGTTTACCCCGAATTCCGTACACTCTGACTCCGAAAGTAGAAAAGTACCTACGGTCCCGGAAGCTAGAATTCGGAATCAACAAGAACCCCGCTCTGGCTTTAACTCGTAAATCACTCCCAAGCAACCAGAAACGGTCCTCAGTTTCGGACCCAACCCCGTATCCTGGACATATAACAGCTGTCCTTTATCCCTGACATCCGGGGCTGAATGGTTTGACCTATTGGCAAATAAGGATGCAAGTGGATTCACTGTAACGGTGGGATTCAAAAAATGTAAGCAATTGTTTTCAGAAAAATAAATTGATTTCAAATGTTGTTAAATTTTCTGGTTGATTATATTTTTATTTTTCCAAAGATCGAAGAATTAAAAATAGATTGAGTGAGATGTTGTAAACTATTCGGACTAGACTGTAGCTCACCTCTGAAGCTCATTCGACAGATCACTTCATTTATATTTCATTCGAGACCAAACATACTTAAAGTTTGACATTGATCGAAGTAGAATCCTCTTTTTTGGGGCTGTAGGACACCTACCAATGCATTCGACTGTATACTGTGAGATTAATGTAAAAATTATCACTATTACGAACAACATTTCGGAAGCGAAATTTGAAAATAAAACTTCGAAATCTTGAAAACAATCTTTTTTTGATAACCAAATTAAAATTTCACAAATGTTGTCCCAACCGAGCAAAAATGACTGAGTGAAACAAACAGAAAAAAAGACAAAAAATATATGACAGTAACGAACAGTAAAAATCTTCGAAAAAACAGACTTTTAAAATTGAAACAAAAACTACAGAAGGAAAACTTTCACGTCATTTATTAATGTTTTCCAAATATACTTGTTTGAAGTTTCTTTATTTTTGTTATATATGTCAATTTTGTAATTTTTGTCATATTTGTAATTTTGCCAATTTTGTCATTTCTGTCTATTTTGATATTTGATTCATTTTTGTCATATTTGCCATTTCTGTCATTTTTGTCATTTTTGCCATTTTTGTAATTTTTAACATTTCTGTCATTTTTGTCATTTTTGTATTTTTTGTCATTTTTGTCGTTTTTAATTATTGTCATTTTTGTCATTTTGGACAATTTTGTCATCTTTGTCATTTTTGTCATTTTTATCATTTTGGTCATATTTGTCATTTTTGTCATTTTAGTTATTTCATTTTTTTTTGTCCATTTTGTCATTTTGATTATTTTGAAAATTTGGGTAATTTTTTTCATGATTGTCTTTTTTGTCATTATTGTCATTTTTGTCATGTTTTGTCATTTTTATCATTTTTGTCATTTTTGTCATTTTTGTAATTTTCGTCATTTTTGCCATTTTTGTCATTTTTGTCATTTTTGCCTTTTTTGCCTTTTTTGTCATTTTTGTCATTTTTGTCATTTTTGTCATTTTTGTCATTTTTGTCATTGTTGTCATTTTTGTCAATTTTGTCAATTTTGTTATTTTTGTCATTTTTGTCATTTTTGTCATTTTTATCATTTTTGTCATTTTTGTCATTTTTGTCATTTTTGTCATTTTTGTCATTTTTGTCATTTTTGTCATTCTTGTCAATTTTTTCGTTTATGTCATTTATCTTATTTTCTCATTTTTGTCATTTTTGCCATTTTTTATAATTTTTACCATTTTTATCATTTTCGTGATTTCTGTCATTTCTGTCATTTCAGTCATTTTTGACATTTCTGTCACTTTTGTCATTTTTGTCATTTTTGTCATTTTTGTCATTTTAGTCATTTTTGTCATTTTTGTCAATTTTGTCATTTTTGTAATTTTTTGTGATTTCTGTAATTTCAGTCATTTTTGTCATTTTTGTAATTTTTGTCATTTTTGTCATTTTTGTCATTTTTGTCATTTTTGTCATTTTTGTCATATTTGTCATTTTTGTCATTTTTGTCATTTTTGTCATTTTTGTCATTTTTGTCATTTTTGTCATTTTTGTCATTTTTGTCATTTTTGTCATTTTTGTCATTTTTGTCATTTTTGTCATTTTTGTTATTTTCTCATTTTTGTCATTTTGCCATTTTTTTTCATTTTTGTCATTTTCGTCATTTTTATCATTTCTGTCATTTTTGTCATTTCTGTCATTTTTGTCATTTCTGTCGTTTTATGACATTTCTTTCACTTTTGTCATTTTTGTCATTTTTGTCATTTTTGTCATTTTTGTCATTTTTGTCATTTTTGTCATTTTTGTCATTTTTGTCATTTTTGTCATTCATGTCATTTTTGTCATTTTTGTCATTTTTGTCATTTTTGTCATTTTTGTCATTTTTGTCATTTTTGTCATTTTTGTCATTTTTGTCATTTTTGTCATTTTTGTAATTTTTGTCATTTTTGTCATTTTTGTCTTTTTTTACTTTTTTGTCATTCACGTCATTCAAGCCATCGTATATGATTCTTTTTTATTGCTTTCCAATATTTTTTTATCTTTCTTTGTTTTATGAATTCTTTTCCATAAAAACTTTAAAACTAACTTTGTTACAAAAAGGTGCATGTTTAAATTCTCTTTTGCAGGTTTTGTTTTACATTATTTGTGTATGGTGAATTTTCATTTCTCATTAATTAAAATTTATGAGCACTTCTTTCAATTTTTCATGCAACCTGGGTCCGAAAATTATCCACAAGCATTTCAAACGAAAAAAAACCTCAACCGGAAATGTAAGTTAACTTTTCACTGCCGGAAAAAGGATCATTATTGGGAACAACTCCATTGTTCTCGCACCGGAAGCATCTAGACCGGGACCAGGATGAGGTAGCGAAAAAAGCAAAGCTGGAATGTGATGATTTTTCATCAGCTGACGACGACGACGACGACGATGGAGTCTGGCTGGAAAGATCAAATAAAAGGATGCCAAACGCCAACAAACGTCGACCAACATGAGAAACGTTCAACAGTTGCCAATGAGTCCTAACCGAGGGGATGCTTCATTACGCATAATACATGAACACACGACGTGCTGAAAGGGTTCGCTCTTTTTTTTTCGGGGTCTTTTTTCTCGCACCATTTTTACGGGGTGGAAAATGTACCACATTTTCATTATTAATTAGATGAGGTTTATACTAATTTACGAAAATTATCAAATGGAATTATCTCCCATTTAGAAACAGGGTAGAATGCTGCTTGGGTAGAAAGTTACTGGATTGGTGGCAGGAAACTTTTATTTTTCGGATGGAAATGACTCATAATTATGTATAATTGATGTGTGTTTACCATGGAGGTTCAGGCCGGAAGGAGCGATGAGTGTCTGTTTCATACATGGGTTCGGCTTACATTATTAATGCTCGTTGTTCGAAAATGTTATTCATATGTTAATTTAGGAAAGACTTGATTGGGTCTGCCTGGAGATAGTTCATCATGTTTGAACAAACCATTTGGATCTTAATGGACAGCCGCATTGGTTAATTATCTTACATATTTAAATTCTGATGTGAAAAATGTACCTAAAAATTGCAAATAAAAAAAAAGAGCTCTAAAACGTTAGAGATACTCACGGGCAGAGCTGATCCAGCTCTTCCTTCTTTGTGACGAACGAAAGTTCTGAGGTAGCTGAGAGTACTTGGAGTGGCCTTGTGCACTGGATCAGTTCCTCCTGGCCGCAGTCCTCGGTTGTGACCTGTGCAAAAGAAACTGAATGGAGAAAAATGATTTAATTTATGTGCCAGTTAGATTTCTATGACAAATGATAGACATCAAAAGTGGAAGAATTAAAAAAAGTTTGATCGATTGATAGCCTGTCCAAATTTGTCAAAATTAGGCCGGAACAAACATCAATTTCTTTAAGATTAGCTATAAAGAAACGAATACAATGGTAAACTACTATGGAAATCGATAACACGTTTAATTAGTTCAAATGGGACCAAAGCTGGATCGAATTTGTTCAACGAATTTGTTGAAATCACAAATGAATCTGAAATTGCAGAGAAGTTCAATGACTTCTTTATCGATAGCGTCATATGCCGTTTTCGTTTATCTCCACTCGCGCGGGGCAAAACTTTTTCTGAATAAACAAACAGAATCGTTACCCGGGACGATGCAAATATATGGTTGCTATACTCACCCTTATGCTTACCCCCAACACTGACAACTTTTACGGGGTGCAACCGCCTGCTTGAGGTTCAAATCTCGGGCAAAACTAGTGGACATCTGAATTAATAACCGAACATAATAACAGCAGTTAGGGCAAAACTCGTGGGTAACTAGGTTGCCACTGCCAATAAACGAAAACACTAATAGATATTCATGATAGTATACCGGCAGGCTCTTATGGCTGCTTGGATCAGATTATTTATAACGGCTGAGTCTTTCGCACATTCGAAGCATTGAGCAATCAAAAATTTGATGAAATTATAAACAACATGAAACCCACAGCTGGTATAGAAAATGTTTCATCAAGAGTTTTTAAAGATTCTTTACCTGTACTAGGAAATCCGTTGAGAGATATTATCAACACAAGTCTTCGATCATGGAGAATACCAGAAACATGGAAGTGTTCAACTGTAGTTCCGATTGAAAAAACAAAATAAGGCACGATAGGCAACATTATATCGTCCTATAAACATGATGGAAATTCAAGAAAAAGTGCTAGAATTAGCAATGCAAAGGCAGTTTTTACGCTTCATTGAGAACAAAGAAATACTAATTGCCGAACAGTCTGGATTCAGGAAGCAACATTCAACAGAATCTGCAGTGAATTTGGTACTTCGAAATTAGAAGATCAACATCTAAAATGGTAACTATACATTTGCTATGTTTCTGGACTTCAAATGAGCTTTTGAAACGATTGATCCAGAAATTCTGATTGATGTGTTAACAAGAATTGGCATCAGTGGGACAGTTCGTAACTGGTTCAGGGACTATTTGGGTTACTGAATGCAAAGAACCAAATTCGGTTCATCTTATTCACGATACATAGAAAATAACTTAGGTGTCCCACAAGGAAGTGTGTTGGGTCCTTTGTTATTGATACCTTACATCAATGACATAAAAAAATGTTTACAGTATGGTCGTCTGCAGCTATTTGCGGATGATTCAGTCTCCTATCGGAGTGGCAATGATTTGGAACACGTCACTCAAGAAGCATATGCGTATTTAAAAATATTGCTAATTTTCTAAAACATCGAAAATTGTGTCTGAACCTCAATAAAACCAGCTGGATGATTATTGGAAATCGCAAAATCGGAGTCTGTTCAAACCTATGTATTGATGGTTGTTCAATCGAAAAAGTACGCCAAGTCAAATACCTGGGAATACAAATCGATGAAAAGCTAAATTTTGTAGCTCACATCAGCTATATTATTAAGAAGATTGCTATGAAATACGAAGTACTTTGCCGAATAAGTATGACATAACATTCTGGTCAAAAATAATCTACGTGAAATCAGTTACTGCTACATTAGACTGAGTCGATTTGGGGTCATTTTTGAATTTTTCAAACCCTGGGGTCTTAAAAGCTTCGTCTTGGTCCAAAACTCATCCATGGTTTTTTATAGAATTTTTAAGTAACGTAAACATGAGTGAATTTGAACTTTTAGGTTTGTATGGGAAAATTGAATTTTTTGTACTGAAAAATCAACATCATTTTTGTTTCTTCTGTGGAACCGAGCCAGCTGACAGTTTTTGTGCCAATTTATAAAATTCCGAAAGGAAATTTGCCGCTGAACAACTTTGTCGAAGACTTTAACTTCGTATCTTATTAGGCAAAAAAGTTATTAGCTGTTTAACAGAGGTATGTCTTTTCGCATTGATAATCAATAAATTAAATTGACAACACTGCTGGAGCCTCGCGAAGTAGTGCATGAAAAGTAGTCATGCAATACCTCGCTAGGCACCCTGCAGGGATGTCAATTGAATTTATTGTTTATCAATGCAAAATGACATATCCCCATTCATCACCTAATAACTTTTGAGCTTTTGAGACCCCAGGGTTTGAGAAATTCAAAAATGACTCCAAATCGACTCAGTCTACTGCTACATGCATCAGATACGCAGACAAAGTGGCTACAAAGACAAGAAAATGAGAGTGATAATACGATGCAACCGATTTACTCTTAGTGATTTCATGCTTGATATGCTGCAATGGTTGTCAGTTAAGCAGAGGATTACATACAACAGTTTAATTTTTATATTCAAAATCAAGAAAAGAATGTTACCAACTTATTTACTGGATGGCCTGCTGTACGGAATCGATATCCACAGATACAGTACAAGGAGAGCTCAAGATTTTAGATTGCCAAACACGAAAAAAGAGGTGAGCAAACGATCTATTTTCTACAACGGATTGATGATGTATAATGATCTACCGATGAACATCAAAGCCAGTTCAAACTTGAATGTTTTTCAGAAATGGACAATACAATATGTCAAACAGACAATTTGATACCAAGACTAATCCTAATAAGGATCATATCAATTGCAATGTGATGAAGTTCTGACGAAGCATCAGATAGAAAATTGTACGGTGATGGACATAAACGGGAGAAAGACGAACAAGTCGTACAGAAATTTAACAATTAATGTTAACATAATTATCCAGAGGATAAAAAGTCCCTCCCACTCCTGAAGAAGCGTATGGGGTGGAGGATGGACCCAAATGGGCCAATGCGTCCATCACAAAAAAATAACGTGTCAGCTTCAAGTATGTATTTTCGACATTCCGCAAATTGACTGTACTTTGTAAACAATCAACATGGAAGGGGACAATTAACAATCAACGAAAAAAGGGAACAAATTATGCACAATTATTTGGAAAATCCATTGTGGTCTGCATCTAGGCTAACTAAATTGCTGAAATTGCCCAAAAATACCGTTTGGCGCGTTATCAAACGGTATAAGGAAACATTGACGACGATTCGGAAGCCTCGAGTCAATCGTTGGAGTAAAACTGTCGACCGGAAACTGCGTTTTAAGATTTTCAAGACGATTAAGAGGAGTTTCAATCTGTCGGACCGTGATTTGGCCTTCTTGTAGATGGGGCATATTACCTCCTCCTTCCACTCCTCCGGTAGCTGTTCTGTGTACTAGATCCGTACAAACAACTGGTGTAGGCAATCAGCCAACTGGTTCGGGACCATTTAGATAAGTTCAGCTGTCATCCTTGCCAGTCGACTTGTTGCTATTCAGTTGGCGGATGGCTTCCTTAACTTCACTCATCGTTGGGAGTGACTCTTCTACTTCGTTTACTTCGCCGACGATGTATCTCTCCCCATCGTCTTGGTCTCCTGCATGTTCTGGTGTTCATCTGAGTGCTGCTTCATCCTTTTGATCACCTCACAGTTGTCCGTCACGATGCTTCTGTCTTTATTCCGGCACATTTAGGCTTGCGGCACGAAGTCTTTAGGGGATGCGCTGAGCTTCTGATAGAACTTTCGTTTTTCCTGGAAACGATGCGTGTTTCTGGAAATTTCAGACTCGCTACTTCTTCCGAAGTCGTTGATTTCCACGTTTTGACGGGTGCTTCTTTGCACTACTGCCGTCCGCGCGGCGTTCGCTTCAAGCTCGCTCTCTGCCGGAATCGCAGCTTTGAGCGCGTAGTCTGCCGCGACCTCAGGTAGCTTCAGTCATGTGAACCTGATGGACCGAGCAATCGTCCAACACGTCTGTCCAAATAACACACGTCTGGCCTCGCTGACCGCACGAAAGAGGACCATGCTTGCTGTTGTGCGCAGATTGCGATTACTCGGATCGGGGCAATCCAAGCGATGGTGGTTGCTTAGTTACGCGTGGCATTCCCGATTGCTTTGATACTGTCACATCACGAGCTTGTTTAGCCAACCATGTGTGCAGCCACACATTCGATCGACCCGTTCGATTTAGCTAAGTACCGTTGGCATTTTAATCGTCAAAACGCTTGGCTGGTGGGAGTATTCTCGATTGCTATGATGATTTCTATATCTCCAAGCGCCCCTTGAGCCAATCAAGTTTTCGGCCACACTTTTGCTTGGCCCGACGATTGCGGTTGCTTAGCGACATTATATGCAGAGCTACGCTTGATTGCCATATTACTTTCCCGTGCGGCCATCATACTTACAGCCACACAATTACCAGATAGTGATCTGACTCGATATTGGCGCCTCGACAGGATCTGACGTCGATGATGTCCGAGAAGTGCCGTTTGTCTATCAAATCGTGGTCGATCTGTGATTGCGTTTGGTACGGTGATCTCCAGGTGTACTTGTGTGGAAGGCGGTGCTGGAAAAATGTACTACGTACGCCCATTCGTTTTGAGGCAGCGAAATGTATAAGTTTGAAGTCTTTTTTGAACCTACCAACTTTCGGTTTGAATTCCTCCCCCTGGCCGACCTAAGCATTGAAATCACCGATGACGATTTTGATAGCAAAGCCAAAATCGAATGTCTGTTTTGAAGTAAGAATATTTTATAGCGGTCGAAACTTTTATTCAACCCCCACATAGTTTCTCATCGGTGAATTGATGTACTCTTGACATTTCCAAAAAACATTGAATCAGCTCTTCATGGTTGATGCACTTCTCATATAAAAATGAAAAAAGTTGTATCTTTTATCTCAGCCTTAAATTGATACTTCTATCTATTTCCTCCAACAAAGAATCGTCGTATTTATGTTTGATTGAAAAGGTTAATTTTTTGTTACCGATGAACAAGAGCATAAAATACACATTTTCAAAGGTGGCGGGAAGTATTAGAGAAACATGAGATATCAAAGAAAGTGTTTCGGACCGAGATAATAGAAAGCCACTTCTGTTCGGTTTGACCGACTATATTAAACTGAATTTCTTACCTCTTTTACAGGAAATGGGAAGTGGTTTTATTCGCGAACCACAAATCGCACTTTGTTCCGTCCTTTGCCTTTCTGTCCACTTTACAAAACTGTGCCTCGTGTACTGTTTCGATTTTACTTTTCAGTTTCGTGTCTTTCAGTGTAGTGGTTTCGTGTGTTTTTATGGCATGTTGACGTTTCGTAGCAAGGTAAGTGTATGTTCAGGTGAGTATCTATTTTTTTGCAAGGTAAGTACAATTTCAGGTAAAGTATTGTTGGTGTTTTCAAGGTAAGTACAATGTTAGGTAAATTATTGTGTAATTCAATTATAACTCATGATTTTTTAATGTGTATTTTTTGTGTAGGTGATTTATTCCGCAACATGCCGGCCGCCGTTGAAACCGACCGTTTCAACCGACCACCTCGTCGTTAGATGATGATGCTGATGAACCCTCGCCTTCGTTGGACTCGATTGGTAAAACTGCGACCTCCGTGATCGCTCGCTTGTATTCGCCAGACGCCGTTTTGACCACCACAACGCGTACTCGTCCGTCGGAACCGGTGACGGTTTGGATGACACGACCGAGAGGCCATTGAAGCGGAGGGTAGTTGTCGAGCTTTAGAAGCACCAGTTGACCTTGCTTAACGTCCGAAGTTGGTCGCCTCCACTTACTGCGCTGATGTAGTTGGCTAACGTAGTCCCTCGACCAAGAGCGCCAAAGATCCTGGACCGAACGTTGCATGTCCTGCAAACGGGTGATGCGGTTAGGCGACAGATGAAGAAGGTCGGGCTCGGGAATAGAGACAAGAGGCTCTCCAATGAGGAAGTGACCAGGAGTAAGTGATGAGAGGTCGTCGGGAGTATCGGTTAAAGGAATGAGTGGGCGAGAGTTTAATATAGATTCAATCTGTGCAACGATGGTCAGGAGTTGGTCCATTGAGAAAGCCTTTTGTCCCATTATGCGGCGAAAATGATACTTAAAGGACTTCACTCCGGCTTCCCAGAGGCCCCCAAAATGTGGTGAGCGGGCTGGGATAAAGCGAAAGATGATGCCGTGTCCTGTGCAGAATTCGCCCCATTCCTTTGACTTGAATTGTTGCTGGAACTCCTTCCGAAGTCGACGCAATTCGCGATCCGCCCCGACGAAAGCGGTTGCATTGTCGCAGTGTAATTCGAGAACGCGGCCACGACTGGCGACAAAACGTTTGACGGCGTTGATGCACGCGACGGTCGACAAGTCAGCGACGACTTCGAGGTGCACGGCCTTCACCACCAAGCAGACGAACAACGCAACGTAAACTTTAACCGACGCACCTTTCCCAAACAGCGGGCGAACGAAAAACGGCCCACAGTAGTCCATTCCTGAATAGGTAAAAGCTCGGGCTGGCTTTAGGCGTACTGATGGTAGCGGTGCCATGATTTGGTTTGTAGTTGTGGGATTGCACCTGAAGCAGATTACGCACTGGCGTACAATCTTCCGAGCTAACTCTCTACCCCGTAGTGGCCAAAAACGTTGGCGGATTGTTGCAAGGAGAAGTGAAGGTCCTCCATGAAGTGTCTGCAGATGAATCGATCTAGCAATCAACAAGCTCAGTTGATGATTTGCTGGCAACAAAATTGGATGGCGGGTATCGAAAGGTGCATTCAAATTTTTCAAACGTCCGTCGATCCGAAGAAGTCCGAATTCGTCCATCATAATATTCAGATTTTTGAGTGGCGATTTCGAGGCGAGTGAGACAGCATGACCAGACTTGGTGTAGCTATGCAAACGGACTTCCGTGGGAAATTCTTGATGCTGTGCGATTCGAATGAGGGACTTGAGCGTAATGTCTACTTCTTCAGGCGACAATGATGATGGTATACGCTCATTTTCTTGAAGTTTGCAGTTTTTTCGAAAGCGATAACAGTAGGAAACGACTCGTAGTAACTTCGCTAGCTCCGAAAACTGATTGAAGATGTTGCAGTTTTCTTCTATTGCGTGAAGAGAAAACATTGGACGCATTTCCACCTCCAGTTCTGGTTTAAATGGTATCGATACAACGCCATCCGGCCATGTTTCAACGGGGGAGGAAAGAAAATCTGGACCATGCCACCACAGCTTATCGTGCAGGATCTGGCTTGCGAGCATCCCTCGAGAAATACGGTCGGCAGGGTTTAATTCCGTCGATATGTGCCTCCATTTGGAACCCTTCGTTAGACGTTGAATCTCTGCAACTCGATTGGAGACGAACACCTTCCAACAGTTGGATCGGGAATTGATCCAGTGAAGAACGACTGTTGAATCCGTCCAAAACGTTACTGATCCGATAATTCTGGTATTCGTTAGCAGATTGTGAACTAATTGGCTGCCAAGAAGAGCTGCGCACAGCTCCAAGCGAGGAATGGATTGACCACGAAGCGGAGCGACACGAGATTTTGATGTGAGAAGATGCGAGTGTAGTTGGCCTTGTTCGTCAGCTGATACAATATAGATGCAGCAACCGTAACCTTTCTGCGATGCATCGCAAAAGCAGTGGATCGTGTATTGTTGTAGTGTGTTCCGCAAAACTCTTCGGGGGATTTGTAACGATAACAGCTCCTTAATGTCGCTACGATATTTCCTCCACCATAGTGCCGACTCTTCTGCAAGCTCAGAATCCCACGATAGATCAGCCTCCCAGAGGGTTTGAACGAACATCTTCGCGTTGACGACTACAGGCCCCAGAAGTCCAAGGGGGTCAAACAGCTGAGACATCTCTGAAACCACAATGCGCTTGGTAACAATTTCAAGTTCTGAGAGAGCAGGAATCTTGAACTTGAAGACATCCTCCTGGGGAAACCATAACAAACCCAAGGTTTTGACTGCTTGAGAACGATCGAGCTCTAGTTCTGTGGATGTCTCCCAGAACTCTTCCGGAACGCCGCTGAGAACTGTTTTGTAGTTTGACGCCCATTTTCGCAGAACAAATCCAGCCGACTTCAACATTTCCATTAGTTGCTTGCAGGTTTCTACCATCGTGTCGTGGTCGTCGTGTCCAGAAATTATGTCGTCTACGTATGTGCCCATTTGAATCACTGGTACGGCAAGAGGATATCGACTTCCCTCATCGATAGCGAGCTGGTTAAGCACACGCGCAGCATGGAACGGGGAACTTGCAAGACCATAAGTCACCGTTTTCAACTGGTAGGTGCTGATTGGATCAGTTGGGCGTTTCCGCCAGAGGATTTGTTGGAATTTTCGGTCATCAGGGTGGACCCAAATCTGCCGGAACATTTTTTCGGCATCGGCAGTAATGGCGAACAATGGCAGGCGAAAATTAACGACAGTAGAGAAAAGCGCTGGCTGAACTGTTGGTCCGACGTAGAGAGCTTCGTTGAGGGACAGAGCGGCTGCTCCACGACAGGAACCGTCGAATACCACTCGTGTTTTGGTGGTCGTACTTTCTGGACGCTGGATGGCATGGTGAGGAAGGAAAAACTGTGGGTTACGCGGCGCGACGCGAATCAACTCCATGTGACCCAAACTCTCGTACTCTGTCATGAAAGCTGTATAGCTGCGGTGCAAATCTTGGTTGATGGCGAATCTCTTTTCCATTTGCTGGAATCTTCGAAGAGCAGCGGTGTATGAATCGCCAAGCATCGAGACCTTCTCTTCCTTGAGTGGAAGGCGAACGATATAACGACCTGTATCGTCACGGGAAACGGTAGTTTTGAAGTGATCTTCGCAGTGTTGTTCGTCAGGAGTAAGAGCTTTACCGTCATCGAAGTTTTCAACCTCCCAAAACCTCTGAAGTTGAGTATCGAGGCTATCGTCAACGCAGATGTGGCATGCTTGTAGTTCTCTATGCTCTGCATTTGGCTGCTTCAATGTACCACAAACGATGTATCCGAGGACCGTTTTCTGTAGCGTCGGAAACTCGGAACCAAGGGAAAATTGCTCGTGTTGAAGAAGGTCGAAGAACAGAGCAGCTCCAATGATGATATCAACACCTTGGCTTATGTTGAACTGCGGATCTGCAAGCGGTAGATGCTTTGGAATCCTCCAGCGAGAAACGTCAATGTGATGGCTGGGTAGCGAGACGGTAAGCTTTGGCAGTACGAGGCAGTCTAATTGAGTAGCGAAAGTTTCAAAACGTGAGGCAATGGCTAACGTAACACCATAGCGAACGTTGACGATGGATTGTCCAATTCCACTAACTGGCGAATTGAGTTTGTTCCGCTTCAAACGTAATTTCTGACAGAGGGCTTCCGAAATAAAGCTGGGTTGAGAACCACTATCGAGCAATGCTCTGGCAAAAACGTATTTATTGTCTGCATCTTTCACTTTTATCACTGCTGTTGACAAGATCACGATTGACTGCTGTAGTTGGGTGTTGACTTCCGCACTTTGACAGGCGGTGATTGGAGGATTATCAACGGAAACAACCGACGGCGTTGGGAAAGGATCGACACGCGACGATAACGGAAACGACGGATCAGGTGGTAAGGCAGACGAATTTTGTTCGGACAGGTTGCTTTCGGCAATATTCGATACGAGATGCGACATTTGGCACGAATGCGACGAAGTTGCTTCAGCGGAATTGTGAGCTGGCACAAATCGATTAGAGGTTGCTGCTGGTTGTGAACCAGGAGCCGACGGAAGTGGAGGCAGGTGTAACAACGAGTGATGCCTCTTCGAACAACTTTTACAGGATCCGCTGGAGCAATTTCTGGCTTGATGTGTTCCCTTCAAACAGTTTATGCAAAGGCCATTCTTTTTGACAAGTTCAAATCGAAGTTGAGGAGAGAGTGCACGAAATTGTTCACACTGGAACAGAAAATGCGCTTGCTTACAACAGGCACACCTGGGCGCATTATCAGAGACGACATGTGACACAACTGATCTGGATTTCGTTTGCTTATTCTCGGATTGGGTGGTTGCCGATTGGGAGAGCTTAAGGGTTTGTACTATTCGAGATCTTCTGTGGATAAACTCGAGAAGTTGATGGTATTTAGGGTAGTCGTCAAAGGCTGATATAAATGTTTCCCACTCGCGAAGTGTTGCAGCATCAAGACATTGGCTCAATCGTTCGATAAGAAAAGAATTCCAGTGGTTCTCAGCACTTTCGAGTTTATCCAGCAGTGATACATGGCGATCAAATTCGTCCGCAAGATCTGCAAGCCCCTGCGCAGACTCCTTTTTCAAAGAAGGAACGGAAAGTAAGGAAGACATGTGTCTCTTGATCAACAGGTTAGGTTTCTCATAACGTTCTTTCAATAGATTCCACGCTACCAAATAATTGTTGGAGGTGATCTCAAGCGCAGAAATAATTCGAGCAGCTTCGCCAGAAATTGTAGCTCTTAAATAGTGCATTTTTTGTACCGCTGATAATTGCACACTCGAATGAATAAGCGAGACGTAAAGATCGCGAAAGGATACCCAATCATCGAGATTGCCGGAAAACTCCTTTAATTTTATTTCCGGTAAACGGACGCTTGAAGAAATGGGAACAGCTGATTGTTGAATGGGAACAGTGGGAGGTGAGGGTGGTTGGGCAGGAATTTTGCTTTGTAACGAGGCTTTTAATTCGTAGTACATATCTTGAAAATCCTTTCTTTCTGGCAGGAATTCTTCCCCAGCATCCTCAAGAACTTCTATTTCCTCCTGCGTTTCTTCAAATTCGTGCCACAACGCATCTAAGCGCAAAATGCGAATTGGCAACTGATCAGATTTATTCGGATCAAACGAGTCGTTAAACGTTTTAATTAAATTAGCGGAACCCAAAATATTACTCCGCCGACGGTAGAGAGTTTTTAATTTGGCTAGTTTGCTACTCGTTTTCTTGGGTGGCGTCATTGTTGCTTAGATTGCTTCGTAAAATAAGTGTCACGTACCTGCATGTGATGAACCACCTTACTCTAACCTCACTTTTAGATGCACGTCGAGAATGCACACGGTCTTTCCAATGTGGATACTGTTAGCCTAACAGCGATGCTGACGATGATGACGGTGATGTTAGCAAGTCAGCAAACTTACGGTGATGATATCGATGACGACTGCCGAATGTTAGCTAATCAGCTATGCTGACGACGATGACGATGACCGCACGATGTTTCGCACTTCAGCAGTGCTGAATATGGTGATGATGACGGCGACTAAAATCGCAAAGGCCTTTTAATTCTCGGCTGCTGGACCGGATCGTGGCCAGTGGAACGATAGGCTGCTGGGCCGGATGGTAATCCGTGAATATCGGCTGCTGGACCGGATAAATTTCCTGGAGCGACAAATTGCGATGAAATTAGTCCCACGTGGTGGCAGACTTTCGTTGTGCAACTATTATCCCGGGTTTCGGCACCAAAATGTTTCGGACCGAGATAATAGAAAGCCACTTCTGTTCGGTTTGACCGACTATATTAAACTGAATTTCTTACCTCTTTTACAGGAAATGGGAAGTGGTTTTATTCGCGAACCACAAATCGCACTTTGTTCCGTCCTTTGCCTTTCTGTCCACTTTACAAAACTGTGCCTCGTGTACTGTTTCGATTTTACTTTTCAGTTTCGTGTCTTTCAGTGTAGTGGTTTCGTGTGTTTTTATGGCATGTTGACGTTTCGTAGCAAGGTAAGTGTATGTTCAGGTGAGTATCTATTTTTTTGCAAGGTAAGTACAATTTCAGGTAAAGTATTGTTGGTGTTTTCAAGGTAAGTACAATGTTAGGTAAATTATTGTGTAATTCAATTATAACTCATGATTTTTTAATGTGTATTTTTTGTGTAGGTGATTTATTCCGCAACAGAAAGAAAGAACATAAGCCGTAAATATCGTAAATTCCTCGAAAAAAATTACAGGGACTTGAACCTTTGATATCTCATGTTTCTCTAATACTTTCCATCACCTTTGAAAATGTGTTCATTTTCAGGTACGAAGATGTTCCAAGACGAATTCAAAACATTAGATTTGAGCATAAAATAACTATTTTTAAATTCATCTCTTCACGAATTGTTTTGCTCATTCATCCATGGCAGTGACGAGGAGATTGTATGGAAACGTGAGCCACTGTTTGGGTAAGCAAGGTCGTTTAACAGCAGGACCCAAGCAACGCTAAGTTTTTTTTCGTATCATACTGCAGAAAAATTCTCGTATTTTTGATTCGATTCAAAAGTACAACCCTCCAAGCACTGCTCAAAAGAGCAACTGAATGAAAAAAAAAAGCAAAATAAAAAACAAATTGCACATATTTACCTGCCATGGTGACAAATGCCACTTGAAAGACTGTCCCGACATCGACGGAATCGCCGCGTCGTATCCTCATGATGATGGTTGATGTTGAGAGTATTTTGGTTTGTTGTTGTCGTGTTCGGAACCTGCGGCGCTTTCGTTCCGATCCTGTTCCAGATGATGTTGTTGATGCTGTTCTTGTTGTTATTATCGGTGAGCTGCTGACGGGCACTGCGGGATTTTCACCTGAACTGAACCCAACCCACTCTTCGCCGAGTAAAGTATTCCCAAGGGTTGTGATTTGAATATCACTTTCCTTGCTTGCTTGCTTGCTCACTTGTTGGGGGACACGCTGCCCTCCTGCTTTATTAGCACAATTTGTCTCGCTTTTTTTTGCTTTCCACCCCACCCAGCTCGTTTGGGGTTTCGTCCGTCTACCGGCAGTCTCTTGCTCTGTTTAGATTTTTCCACAGAATTGGATTAATCGGGTCTGAGGTTTCAACGGTTTCGGAGATGAAATTAATCTTTCGGGGTTGAGTACCTTTCTGGGCTGCTAATGCACTCGATTCCGGAAAGCATTGATTTTGTGATTGGAGGAATACTGCAAAACGGAAGCTGAA